>NC_041232.1:34122102-34130352 GCF_002837175.3 Physeter macrocephalus
ATCCAATGGAGAAAAGACAGCCTCTTCAACAAGTGGTGCTGGGAAAACTGGACAGCTACATGTAAAAGAATGAAATTACAACAATCCTAACACCATACAAAAAACAAACTCAAAATGGATTAAAGACCTAAATGTAAGGCCAGACACTATCAAACTCTTAGAGGAAAACATAGGCAGAACACTCTATGACATAAATCACAGTAAGATCCTTTTTGACCCACCTCCTAGAGAAATGGACATAAAAACAAAAATAAACAAATGGGACTTAATGAAACTTAAAAGCTTTTGCACAGCAAAGGAAACCATAAACAAGACGAAAGGACAACCCTCAGAATGGGAGAAAATATTTGCAAATGAAGCAACTGACATAGAATTCATCTCCAAAATTTACAAGCAGCTCATGCAGCTCAATATCAAAAAAACACACAACCCAATCCAAAAATGGGCAGAAGACCTAAATAGACATTTCTCCAAAGATATATAGCTTGTCAACAAACACATGAAATAATGCTCAAGATCACCAATCATAAGAGAAATGGAAATGAAAACTACAGTGAGGTATTACCTCACTCCAGTTAGAATGGCCATCATCAAAAAATCTAGAAACAATAAATGCTGGAGAGGGTGTGGAGAAAAGGGAACCCTCTTGCACTGTTGGTGGGAATGTAAATTGATACACCCACTATGGAGAACAGTATGGAGGATCCTTAAGAAACTGAAAATAGAGCTACCATATGATTCTGCAGTCCCACTCCTGGGCATGTATCTGGAGAAATACATGGTTCAAAAGGATACATGCATCACAATGTTCACTGCAGCATTGTTTACAATAGCCAAGACATGGAAGCAACCTAAATGTCCATCGACAGAGGAATAGATAAAGAAGATGTGGTACATATGTACAATAGAATATTACTCAGCCATTAAAAAGAATGAAACCATGCCATTTGCAGCAACAATAATGCAAAAAGAGTCATGTACCACAACGTTCATTGCAGCTCTATTTACAATAGCCAGGACATGGAAGCACCCTAAGTGTCCATCAACAGATGAATGGATAAAGAAGATGTGGCACATATATACAATGGAATATTACTCAGCCATAAAAAGAAATGAAATTGAGTTATTTTTAGTGAGGTGGATGGACCTAGAGTCTGTCATACAGAGTGAAGTAAGTCAGAAAGGGAAAAACAAATACCATATGCTAACACATTTATACGGAATCTTAAAAAAAAAGGTTCTGAAGAATCTAGGGGCAGGACAGGAATAAAGACGCAGACGTAAAGAATGGACTTGAGGATATGGGGAGGTGGAAGGGTAAGCTGGGACGAAGTGAGGGAGTCGCATGGACATATATATACACTACCGAATGTAAAATAGATAGCTAGTGGGAAGCAGCTGCATCGCACGGGGAGATCAGCTCTGTGCTTTGTGACCACCTAGTGGGGTGGCATAGGGACAATGGGAGGGAGACGCAAGAGGGAGTAGATATGGGAATATATGTATATGTATAACTGATTCACTGTTATAAAGCAGAAACTAACAAACCATTGTAAAGCAATTATACTCCAATAAAGATGTTAAAAAAGTGAAAGTAAATGTACCTTATATATTATGATATTACTTATATAACTTAAATTTTCCAAAAGTACAATGTGGAAAGCGTTTTTACTCAACAAGCGACAAAGGAAAACAGAAAAATTCCTATACTATTTTGCACTTATTTACTTGTATAAATTCCTAAATATCTCACAACTTGGTCCAGAGAACAATAAAAGAAAAACATGATCAGGAGAAAAAAAAAACCTATTCCTGGAGGTGCTCCAATGTCCCAGCTTGGTCTCCTAAATGCCCCTGGCAAATGGCTTCCTATATAATTCCCATTTAAATGCAATCCTGATTTTTCAAC
Organism: Physeter macrocephalus; assembly: GCF_002837175.3. Lineage (NCBI taxonomy): Eukaryota > Metazoa > Chordata > Mammalia > Artiodactyla > Physeteridae > Physeter > Physeter macrocephalus. The sequence continues at coordinate 34,124,012 of NC_041232.1, forward strand.
CACGTAAAATACTCAACAAGAAACCCTCCTTTTAACTCCACAAGAGAGAACAATAAAATCCTTGGCTATCACTATAAAATATATAATTAACTATCTACTGTGTCTTATCAAGTTGCTGTGCTGAACTAACTGCAATGACTTTATTGGTTCCTAAATTGCCTATTTCTCCCTCTTTCTGCCATTCATCATTACCCTTTGTCACCTTATTTGTTGTAGCCAATTTAACTCATTGATTTTCATTGTAAAGACTACAATACTGCCAGCAATTTGGGACTTTCACAGGTTAGGCTAATACATATTAACTGCCATACTGTCAGCTTTATAGTTGAGAATACAAGTTACAACCTTTTTATTCTGCATATGTCTGTTAAGGAAGGGACTATACGAGTAAACAAAAAACGTTTGAGGCCCATACTTTCTAAATAAGTTGGCACTCTGAAAATGTGCTATTTTGTTTAAAGGACCTGGAAACATGGATTTAATTTTAATACTAATCCAGAATTCAACCAACAATCTTTGAGCACCTGCCAAGAACCAGGTCTCTTGCACAGAAGTAGTTTACAATTCATTGGTGCTGATTACTAAATACGATTTAAAAAAATAAGTGCCCAAGTGTAGGTTTATATACAACCCATACTACCAGTTAAATCACAAACCACACTGGGATTGAGATCCTTACACTATATTCTTAAAAGCTTATCATTCACACAGTCTGAAAAATCAAGACCAAGATGCTATAACATCTAAGGGTTCTCTGAAATCCAAAACTCACCACTGTTATAATGGAGTCCAAATATCTACTCCATGTACTAGAACTCACAATGAATAAAGTTGATAGGGAGGAGGGAAGGAAGGGAGAAAGGGAGGAAGGGAGGGAGGGGAAGGAAAGAACAAAAAAAGAAAGAAGGAGAGAAAGAAAGAAAGAAAGAAAGAAAGAAAGAAAGAAAGAAAGAAAGAAAGAAAGAAAGAAAGAAAGAAAGAAAGAAAGAAAGAAAGAAAGAAAGAAAGAAAGAAAGAGAGAAAGAAAGAAAGAAAGAAAGAAAAAGAAAGAAAGAAAGAAAGAAAGAGAAAGAAAGAAAGGGAAAGAAAGAAAAAGAAAGAAAGAAAAAGAAAGAAGGAAAGAAAGAAAGGGAGAGGGAGGGAGGGAGGAATGTAGGAAGGACTATTCTTTTTTTCTTAAAGCTAGTCCTTTTCTGAAAAATTACTGGTTTTCTTAAAAATTATTTAAAATATCTTGCTAATTGTAGCTTACATTTAACACAAAACATTTCATTGTTTTCCTAACTTATGGAAATAGTGTTTAAGATAAAATGCCTTGAAGCTAAAAATGGCACCTTGGCTATACTCTTTGGAAGTTATAGCAGAGGACTGTTACAGAGATCAAAGAAAAATATCGATTTTTTAATGAATTATTTATTTAAACAATTTTTAAAAATATATTAACAGGGCACTCTGATAGTGGTGGTTATCTTCCAGGAAACAGATATGCAAATATTTCATATTTAACAGAAAAATCCCTTGAAGATTTTTTCCAAGACATCAGGTTTTCAGAAATTGCTGTGAATCCAAAAATGACAGAAGTTGTAGGTCGTATATTGTCACACTGTAATTGCCCCTTCCTCCTTTGTGTTGGCTAATTATTGCTCTACCATATTAATAAACCCTGAGGAGAAACACAGTTTTTAATCAAGAAAGTCTAGAAGGAATTTGGTGAAGCTAAATATGATACCAGAAAACAATTTATTTCAGCCATCGGTGTATCTCAAAAAAATACATGTCTTGACACTGTCAGTAATCACTTATTAAAATGTAAGTTCCTTAAAGATTATTGATCTTTTTACATCTAGGATTTAGCATGATGCTGGGCACATATTTGATGCTGAAAAATTTTAATGATGGAAGTGACCTAAAGGGATAACATAGACTTTGGAGAAAATACCCTCCTTTTAGATGAGCTGGGAATTAGAAATATGGTGAAATTAATTTATTCAATACCCAATTATTGAATGATTTATATGAATCTGGCACAGTTGCAGATGCAAAGGACACAGGAGTGAGCAAAACATATAAAAACCCTTGTCGTTCTGAAGCTTACATCCGAGTGGGAGGGAGACAAAAGATAAATGTTTGTTCATGTTAACATTCAGCAGAATTGGTATACTCCCGTGCATGACTGTGATTGCTTTTCTTTACTCAGCATTTATTCATCCAGTTATATACTGGTCCAGCCACGTGTTTACTGTACCAGCTTTGTGTCAGACACTGTGCAATACTGTAGGTGTTCTCAGCTAAGAGACAGACCCTATGCTTAGGAAGGTCACAGGCTATTGGGAAAGCAGTTACTGCACATGAAACACAGAAATGATTACAGTAAAGTATTCTATCTGCCATAATGAAAGAATGTACAAGGTTCTGTAGAAATCTGGGGAAGTCAAGGAAAATTTAAAGAGGATGTTTGTTTTAAAGGAAGGTTTGCAGAGAAAATAGAAAGAAAATGGAGCTGAGGAATGAGCGGGGGAGGCTGAAAACAAAGGGAATAGCAGATACAAAAAGCCAGAATCATAAGAGAACATGTGAACACAAATGAAGAGAATCAGAGGAGAAAACAGTCAACCAAACTTAGGCTCAAATCCTGGCACTTCCACTTACAAGTTAGGCAAGTTACTTTATTTCTCTAAAACTCAGTTTCCTCGCCTGCAAAACTGGGATTATTATGCCCATTCACATGACTGTTGTGACAATTAGATAAAACACTATTTCCAATTGCAAGCATAGTATCTAAAATATGGTTAAGTGCTCAATAAGTGTTAATTCACTTATCTTTCCCTCATAACACTAAGAAAATCATTGAATAATTTCTGTCATAAAGACATGATATCCTACAATCAGGTAGCATTTTTGAGGATGGTTTTGAAGAAAGCAGTATTTAGGAGAGGATAGCGTTCATAAAAGAAAATGAATGTTTGAATATAAAGAGAGGAAGGGGTGGAGATTGAAGATATCTGAGAGGTGGAATGACAGAACATAGTAATCAAATAAATTGGGAAAATGAGAGAGATGTGGGGTCTCAAAAGACCACAAAGTTGGCTGCTTAGAAAACTGGATTGATGGTAGAAAATATAAGTAGTTAATATAGGAATTGACATCATGAGATCAATTCTGGAAAAGCTGATTTTGAGGCACCTGTGGGATACCTTTATGGATTCAATACAAACATAACCAATAGATATTTGGAGAGTAAAAAATGATATTTAGACTTTGCAATTATTGATAAAATTAAATTCTAAGGTATAAAAGATAAAATTCTAAGGTATAGATATTATCATCTAGGGCAGTGGATTCTGAATGTTTTAATTATTTCCAGCTGCCACAGGTAAGAAGGTATTTTCCTTATTCCAATTACGTTGAACTTATTCTATGATCCTAGTTGGGTGCATTGTAAGTCAGAAGCACTCATTTAATGAGATGGGTTAAATTTGTTGGCTAAAGGGAAGCTCACAGCTTCTTTCAGCCCCTTCCTTCCCACATTCATGTCACCTCCAGTCTATCTTCAAGGACTGCTGAGTTAAGAACGTTTTATTAGCCTTGTTTTGAAGGTGGTCAAGAAGCATGTGGTTGGCTGGCCCTCCTACCCTTCAGAGCACTGATGGTGCTGGACACCAGAGCAGCTCTTGTTCACCATGGTCCTTTCTCTTAGGGTGATGCTCTCTTCTCCAATCCAGCTGATTAAGCTGAAGGTAGCACCTTGAGAAAGGTATAACAAGTAAGAAAAATCTGGGCTGGTGACCACTACTCCCTCACTCAGTTCTGAGCTCCCTTCTGCTTTCCACTGATGAGTGTACTCTGGATTGGGAGTCCCTTGCATAAATTGTGTAAGAACAAATCTTTCAGTTTGAGCTCAGACTGAAATTATAGGTAAAATAGGTATTTTGACTGACTTACATTCTGTTACTGAGGCCAACATAGCCTAAGGAAAGGAATGATCCATAGGTTCCGCCAAAATCTCTCTGGGTTGAGCAAAGCCCAGTAAATCATAACAGGTACTTGAACTTGCTTTTTCCTCTATGGGAACCATGTGAAGGAAGATTCATATAGTCCCAGAGCTATGGCCCAATTCCATCCTATTACAACCCCAATATCCCCTTTTCCCCAATTGGTTATGGATTATCTGAACATGAAACCCATCCAAATTATCCATTTAGATTTTTACATGTAAAATTTCAGTGGATTCTGCTTTTAATTCATATACATGGAAAATGTACACAGTGAGACACCATGACATCATTCCTCAAGTTCAAGACAGAATTAGTTTAAAAGAATGCTGCAATTGAGAGTACTGTAATCAGATTGCTACTTTGGACTATGTCAATTATAGCAGCTTCTTCAGGTTCATGTCACAAATCATTATCCTCAGCAAACTGGAGCTGACTTAAAAACAGAAAGTCACTTATGTGCACTAGCCCTAGGACTGTAAATTGGAGTAAAAGTGAATGTTCAGAATTTGGAAACAAATTTTAGCCTTAAAAACAACCCCAAGTTATTGAACATGGTCAATGGTAAGCATTTCGGTCTCTACTCCTTTTTCTAGAGTTAGAATAAACAGTTCAACCAGTGAGTAACCTAAAGTTACAGTACAGATTCTTATGTTTGTATTCTAATAAGACTGTCAAACCTTTATGGTTGCTACTCCTTCTCTCTTGAATACTGTTCCCACTCTATGTTCTGCCATCTCCAACGAATGCAACCAACAAACTGGAGAACAATGATAAGGCCCAAGGTCCAGCCTAACTACTTAATGAATAAAAGATATTTCCCAAATTGGTGTATAAGGAAAAATACAAAAATAAAATTAAATTTCTTCTTAGGCTTTCATTGTTATTTCTAAAATAATTAACCTCAGAAGAAATGCTGACCTCAATTCTAAATTTAAGCTCTCCTTCAATATTAGTCAAATGGATATAAACAATGGTCATGGCTAATTGCTAATATTAGTTGAGTTCTACCATATGCTAAGCATGCTCCAAGTGCCTTAGTTATGCTATCATCATGGTGACTATAGTTAACAATAGTGTATTGTATATTTGAAAGTTCCTAAGAGAGAGTAGATCTTAAAAGTTCTCATCATAAGAAAAAAAACTGTAACTGTGTGTGGTGATAGATGTTAACTAAAATCATTGTGGTAATCATTTTGCAAAATATACATATATCAAATCATTATGCTGCAATCCTAAGACGAATGCAATGTTACATGTCAAGTATACCTCAATTAAAAAATTAAAAAAATTTTTAAATGTACCATCTCACTTATCTTTAACACTCCTTTGACATAGTTGGAGTTACCATCTCCAATTACACAGTGAGGTGCCTGGTGGTTTACAAATCTGGTTATTAAGCAGTCTGACATTTAAAGCTACACTCTATTTTACATTATGTATGTGTTAAAGAAAAATACCATACATTTCATCTAATTTCACCTCATTGAGAATTTCTATTGTCTCCTTGAAGGACAAATTTCCAAACAACAAGGCAATACTTCATTGGTGTAAATAATGATCAAAACCTTGAGAGAGGAGACATTAAGAAATAATTCGTCTTTTAGATTCTAACAATGAAAGTAGCAAGGCATGCAATTTAATAATCCTCATCAGAAATTCGCAAATTTCACAGAGACCTTCAAGATGGAGGAAGAGTAAGACGTGGAGATCACCCTCCTCCCCACAAATACATCTACATGTGGAACAACCCCTACAGAACACCTACAGAATGCTGGCAGAAGACCTCAGACCTCCCAAAAGGCAAGAAAATCCCCATATACCTGGGTAGGGCAAAAGAAAAAGGAAAAAACAGAAACAAAAGAATAGGGACGGGACCTGCACCAGTGGGAGGTAGCTGTGAAGGGGGAAAAGTTTCCACACACTAGGAAGCCCCTTCACTGGCAGACGGCAGGTGGCCGGGGTGGAAGCTTCTGAACCACAGAGGAGAGCGCAGCCACAGGGGTGCGGAGGACAAAGCAGAGAGATTCCCGAACAGAGGATCGGTGCCGACCAGCGCTCACCAGCCCGAGAGGCTTGTCTCCTGCCTGCCAGGGTGGGCTGGGGCTGGGAGCTGAGGCTCGGACTTCGGAGGTCGGGTCCCAGGGAGAGGAATGGGGTTGGCTGCGTGAACACAGCCTGAAGGGGCTGGTGTGCCACAGCTAGCCAGGAGGGAGTCCGGGAAAAAGTCTGGAGCTGCCAAAGAGACAAGAGACTTTTTCTTGCCTCTTACGTTGGTGCCCGAGGAGAGGGGATTAGGAGCGCCGCTTAAAGGAGCTCCAGAGACGGGCGCGAGCCGCGGCTATCAGC
>NC_041232.1:34132208-34157728 GCF_002837175.3 Physeter macrocephalus
TGGGGTTGGCTGCGTGAACACAGCCTGAAGGGGCTGGTGTGCCACAGCTAGCCAGGAGGGAGTCCGGGAAAAAGTCTGGAGCTGCCAAAGAGACAAGAGACTTTTTCTTGCCTCTTTGTTTCCTGGTGCGCGAGGAGAGGGGATTAACAGTGCCGCTTAAAGGAGCTCCAGAGACGGGCGCGAGCCGCGGCTATCAGCGCAGACCCCAGAGACGGGCCTGGGACCCTAAGGCTGCTGCTGCAGCCACCAAGAAGCCTGTGTGCAAGCACAGGTCACTCTCCACACCTCCTGTCCCGGAGCCTGTGCAGCCAGCCACTGCCAGGGTCCCGTGATCCAGGGACAACTTCCCCGGGAGAACACACAGTGCGCCTCAGGCTGTTGCAACATCACGTCGGCCTCTGCCGACACAGGCTCGCCCCGCATTCCGTACCCCTCCCTCCCCCCGGCCTGAGTGAGCCAGAGCCCCCTAATCAGCTGCCACTTTAACCCCATTGTGTCTGGGCGGGAACAGATGCCCTCAGGCAACCTACACTCAGAGACAGGGTGAAATCCAAAGCTGAACCCCTGGAGCTATGCGAACAAAGAAGAGAAAGGGAAATCTCTACCAGCAGCCTCAGGAGCAGCGGATTAAATCTCCACAATCAACTTGATATACCCTGCATCTGTGGAATACCTGAATAGACAACGAATCATCCCAAATTGAGGTGGTGTAGTTTAGGAGCAACGATATATATATATTTTTCCCTTTTTCTCTTTTTCTGAGTGTGTATGTGTATGCTTCTGTGGGTAATTTTGTCTGTATAGCTTTGCTTTTACCATTTGTCCTAGCGTTCTGTCTGCCTGTTTTTTGGGGTTTTTTTCTTTTTAGTATAGTTTTTAGCATTTCTTATCATTGGTGGATTTGTTTTTTCATTTCGTTGCTCTCTTCTTTCTTTCTTTCTTTTTATTACTTTTTAATTTCTTTATTTTTAATAATTATTTTTTATTTTAATAACTTTTTATTTTATATTATTTTATTTTTCTTTCTTTCTTTATTCTCCCTTTTATTCTGAGCCATGTGGATGACAGGATCTTGGTGCTCCAGCCGGGTGTCAGGCCTGGGCCTCTAAGGTGGGAGAGCCGAGTTCAGGACATTGGTCCACCAGAGAACTCCCAGCTCCATGTAATATCAAATGGCAAATATCTCTCAGAGATCTCCATCTCAATGCCAAGACCCAGCTCCACTCAACGACCAGCAAGCTACAGTGCTGGACACCCTGGCCAAAAATCTAGCAACACAGGAAGGAACACAACACTACCCACTAGCAGAAAGGCTGCCTAAAATCATAATAAGGTCACAGACATCCCAAAACACACCATTGGACGCAGACCTGCCCACCAGAAAGACAAGATCCAGCCTCATCAACCAGAACACAGGCACTAGTCCCCTCCACCAGGAAGCCTACACAACCCACTAAAGCAACCTTACCCACTGGGGGGGAAACCAAAAACAACAGGAACTACGAACCTGCAGCCTGCGAAAAGGAGACCTCAAACACAGTAAGCTAAGCAAAATGAGAGGACAAAGAAACACAAAGCAGATGAAGGAGCAAGGTAAACACCCACCAAACCAAACAAATGAAGAGGAAATAGGCAGTCTACCTGAAAAAAAAATTTAGAGTAATGATAGTAAAGATGATCCAAAATCTTGAAAAGAAAATGGAGAAATACAAGAAACGTTTAACAAGGACCTAGAAGAACTAAAGAGCAAGAAAGCAATGATGAACAACACAATAAGTGAAATTAAGAGTTCTCTAGAAGGAATCAATAGCAGAAAACCTGAGGCAGAAGGACGTATAAGGAACCTGGAAGATAAAATAGTGGAAATAACGACTGCAGAGCAGATTAAAGAAAAAAGAATGAAAAGCATTGAGGACACTCTCAGAGACCTCTAGGACAACATTAAACACACCAACATAAGAATTACAGAGGTCCCAGAAGAAGAAGAGAAAACGAAAGGGACTGAAAAAATATTTGAAGAGACCATAGTTGAAAACTTCCCTAATATGGGAAAGCAAATAGTTAATAAAGTCCAGGAAGCACAGAGAGTCCCATACAGCATAAATCCAAAGAGAAATACATCAAAACACATATTGATCAAACTATCAAAACTTAAAATCAAAGAAAAAATATTAAAAGCAGCAAGGTAAAACAAACATACAAGGGAATCCCCATAAGGTTAACAGCTGATCTTTCAGCAGAAAATCTGGAAGCCAGAAGGGAATGGTAGGACATATTTAAAGTGATAAAAAAGAAAAACCTAAAACCAAGATGACTCTACCCAGCAAGGATCCCATTCAGATTAGACAGAGAAATCAAAACCTTTACAGAAAAGCAAAAGCTAAGAGAATTCAGCACCACCAAACCAGCTTTACAACAAATGCTAAAGGAACTTCTCTAGGAAGGAAACACAAGAGAAGGAAGAGACCTACAAAAACAAACCCAAAACAATTAAGAAAATGGTGATAGGAACATACATATCAATAATTACCTTAAATGTAAATGGACAAATGGAAATCAAAAGAAAGCTGGAGTAGCAATTCTCATATCAGATAAAATAGACTTTAAAATGAAGACTGTTACAAGAGACAAGGAAGGACACTGCATAATGATAAAAGGACCAATCAAAGAAGAAGACAATCTTCTCAAGTGCTCATGGAATATTCTCCAGGATAGATCATATCTTGGGTCACAAATCAAGTCTTGGTAAATTTAAGAAAATAGAAATTGTATCAAGTATCTTTTCCGACCACAACGCTATGAGACTAGATATCAGTTACAGGAAAAAAATCTGTAAAAAATACAAACACATGGAGGCTAAACAATACACTATTTAATAACCATGAGATCACTGAAGAAATCAAAGAGGAAATCAAAAGATGACTAGAAACAAATGACAATGAAAACACAATGACCCAAAACCTATGGGATAAAGCAAAAGCAGTTCTAAGAGGGAAGGTTATAGTAATACAATCCTACCTTAAGAAACATCTCAAATAAACAACCTAATCTAACACCTAAAGCAAGTAGAGGAAGAAGAACAAAAAACCCCAAAGTTAGCAGAAGGAAAGATATCATAAAGATCAGATCACAAATAAATGAAAAAGAAATGAAGGAAACAATAGCACAGATCAATAAAACTAAAAGCTGGTTCTTTAAGAAGATGAACAAAATTGATAAACCATTAGCCAGACTCATCAAGAAAAAAAGGGAGAAGACTCAAATCAATGGAACTAGAAATGAAAAAGGAGAAGTAACAGCTGACACTGCAGAAATACAAAGGATCACGAGAGATTACTACAAACAATGAATGCAGAAAAAGCTTTCAACAAAATTCAACACCCATTTATGATAAAAACCCTCCAGAAAGTAGGCATAGAGGGAACGTACCTCCACATAATAAAGGCCATATATGACAAACCCACAGCCAACATCGTCCTCAATGGTGAAAACTGAAACCATTTCCATTGAGATTAAGAACAAGACAAGGTTGCCCACTCTCACCACTATTATTAAACATTGTTTTGGAAGTTTTAGCCACAGCAATCAGAGAAGAAAAAGAAATAAAAGGAATCCAAATCGGAAAAGAAGAAGTAAAGCTGTCACTGTTTGCAGATGACATGATACATAGAGTATACTATAGATGCTACTAGAAAACTAGTAGAGCTGATCAATGAATGTGGTAAAGTATCAGGATACAAAATTAATGCACAGAAATCTCTAGCATTCCTATACACTAATGATGAAAAATCTGAAACTGAAATTAAGGAAACACTCCCATTTACCATTGCAACAAAAAGCATAAAATACCTAAGAATAAACCTACCTAAGGAGACAAAAGACCTTATGCAGAAAACTACAAGACAATGATGAAAGAAATAAAAGATGATACAAACAGATGGAGAGATATACCATGTTCTTGGATTGGAAGAATCAACATTGTGAAAGTGACTATACTACCCAAAGTGATCTACAGATTCAATGCAATCCTTATCAAACCACCAGTGGCATTTTTCACAGAACTAGAACAAAAAATTTCACAATTTGTATGACACACAAAAGACCCCGAATAGCCAAAGAAATCTTGAGAAGGAAAAATGGAGCTGGAGGAATCAGGCTCCCTGACTTCAGACTATACTCCAAAGCTACAGTAATCAAGACAGTATGGTACTGGTACAAAAACAGAAATATAGATCAATGGAACAGGATAGAAAGCCTAGAGATAAACCCACGCACATATGGTCACCTTATCTTTGATAAAGGAGGCAAGAATATACAGTGGAGAAAAGACTGCCTCTTCAATAAGTGGTGCTGGGATAACTGGGCAGCTACATGTAAAAGAATGAAATTAGAACACTTCCTAACACCATACACAAAAATAAACTCAAAATGGATTAAAGACCTAAATGTAAGGCCAGACACTATAAAACTCTTAGAGGAAAACATAGGCAGAACAGTCTAGACATAAATCACAGCAAGATCCTTTTTGATCCACCTTCTAGATAAATGGAAATAAAAACAAGAATAAACAGATGGGGCCTAATGAAACTTAAAATCTTTTGCACAGCAAAGGAAACCATAAACAAGACGAAAAGACAACCCTCAGAATGGGAGAAAATATCTGCAAATGAAGCAACTGACAAAGGATTCATCTCCAAAATTTACAAGCAGCTCATGCAGCTCAATTTCAAAAAAACACACAACCGAATCCAAAAATGGGCAGAAAACCTAAACAGACATTTCTCCAAAGATGACACACAGATTGCCAACAAACACATGAAAGGATGCTCAAAATCACTACTCATTAGAGAAATGCAAATAAAAACGACAATGAGGTATCACTTCACACTGGTCAGAATGGCCATCATCAAAAAATCTACAAACAATAAATGCTGGAGAGGGTGTGGAGAAAAGGGAACCCTCTTGCACTGTTGATGGGAATGTAAATTGATACAGCCACTATGGAGAACAGTATGGAGGTTCCTTAAAAAACTAAAAATAGAACTACCATATGACCCAGCAATCTCACTACTGGGCATATACCCTGAGAAAACCATAAATCAAAAAGAGTCATGTACCACAGTGCTCATTGGAGTTCTTTATACAATAGCCAGGACATGGAAGCAACCTAAGTGTCCATTGACAGATGAATGGATAAAGAAGGTGTGGCACATATATACTATGGAATATTACTCAGCCATAAAAGGAAACGGAATTGAGTTATTTGTAGCTAAGTGCATGGACCTAGAGTCTGTCGTACAGAGTGAAGTAAGTCAGAAAGAGAAAAACAAATACCATATGCTAACACATATATATGGAATCTAAAAAAAATAAGGTTATGAAGAACCTAGGGGCAGGACGGGAATAAAGATGCAGAATGACTAGAGAATGGACTTGAGGACATGGGGATGGGGAAGGGTAAGTTGGGACAAAGTGAGAGAGTGGCATGGACATATATACACTACCAAATGTAATATCGATAGCTAGTGGGAAGCAGCCACATAGCACAGGGATATCAGCTCAGTGCTTTGCGACCACTTAGAAGGGTGGGATAGGGTGGGTGGGTGGGAGGGAGAGAGATGCAAGAGGGAAGAGATATGTGTCTATATGTATATGTATAGCTGATTCACTTTGTTATAAAGCAGAAACTAACACACCATTGTAAAGAAATTATACTCCAATAAAGATGTTAAAAAAAATTCTCAAATTTTTTAGTCTCAAGATTCCTTTACATTCTTAAAAATAATTGAGGATACCAAAGTGTTTCTACTTCTACACATTATACCTATACCTATTTAGCATATTAGAAATTAAAAGAACAGTTTAAAGCCCAAAAATACAGACGCACATGTTCCATTAGCCACATAGTGATGGTATCATCATTTCATGCAGCCTCTGGAAAACTCTGCTTGTATACTCATTAGAGAATGAAACTTAACAGGGAAAACAACATTTTGGGGTTGTTATAAAAATAGTTTTGATCTCATTAATCCCCTGAAACGACATTTTGAGAACTGCTATTGAAAAGTTATGGTTCTTATCCTGGCTATTCTCCTCAATAAATGCTTTTAACTTACTGATTTAAAAAAGGAAGGGATTCTACAAGATTATTATGTGGGAAATAGAGATGAAGTTGATCTTCCGATTACCTTCTGGTCGTTGTTTTAAGATAACTAATACCTGACCATAATGGCTAGTTCAAGATGAAATGTGTTAGTTCACTACCAAACTTCAGTGACTACACTGGCTCTTGATGTTATACTCAGTGACTATTTGCACAAAGACCTAATCGATCATACTGAAGTGCTGAGGTGACATAGAATAAATAATGATCTCTCTGAATGTGCCCTCCGCAGGCACCAGGGCTACCTTTGAGTCAGGGTTGGATTCAGAAGCCCGAATACAGGGTGTGTTCATGCCCAGTCCTATGCAATGAAGCCAGAAAGTCATTTCTGACAAAAGCCAGAAAGTCAAGCTACAATCAACTGAATACAGTTGAGAACCAGATGTTATGAAGGAAGAAAGTTAAAACTTAAATCTAAGAATATGTCAATTATACCTCAACAATAATAATAATAAACTAAGGGATGATCTAGAGGCAACATTAGATCTAGGGACAGAAAGCAAGGGTTTGAATTCTTCAGAAATATGGTCAGAGGAGGATCTAGGGCGATGGCTGCAGATAACTGTATTGCATTCATGGATGAATTGTATCAGTCAAAAAGTGCATGCATGGGTGTGACAGACTAGCTTATAGGATAGGGTTGGTTCCATGATGTTAAAAGTGATTGACAGGATGAATGCTAAGGTCTCATCCTTCTGTTAAACAACAACAAACAAACAAAACAAAACCCCTGATTCAATGAGTACTTCTTACTTTGACCAATCACTTTGCCACTTAAAACAATTAAAAATAACATCAAAATATTATTTTCACTTTTAAACCATGTACATGAAGGACTATCACAGAATAAAAAAACCTTTCATTTTAAAACTGTTATCCTTCTGCTTTTTATCAATTCAGACACACACACGCACACACACACTCACAGAATGAGTGATGGCTAATATTCCAAAAGCTTGGAATTTCTGCATCAAGGCAAATTCAGTAGTCACCATTAAAAGTCTGTAATTTCTTATCATATGATATCACCTATACGTGGAATCTTTTTAAAAGGGTACAAATGAACTTATCTACAAAACAGAAATAGAGTTACAGATGTAGAAAACAAACTATGGTTACCAGGGGGTGGGGGGGAGGGATAAATTGGGAGACTGGGATTGACGTATACACACTACTATATATAAAATAGATAACTAATAAGAACCTACTGTATAGCACAGGGAACTCTACTCAATACTCTGTAATGGGCTATATGGGAAAAGAATCTAAAAAAGAGTGGATATATGTACATGTATAACTGATTCACTTTGCTGTACACTCAAAACTATCACAACTTTGTAAATCAACTATACTCCAAAAAAAATTTTTTTAAGTCTAATTTCTAAATTAGGTCACTTAATTATATTCATTTGTTTCGTATTCTGTAAGTTCAGCTTATGAAACAGGGAAGTACAAAAAAAAATAAAGGAATGGAATTGAGGCTTTCCAAGTTTCATTCCCAGCTCCCCATCAAACACATGCATACAAATGCATCTGCTTAAGACTGTCGTATTACCCTGTTCTTCCTCAAGTGCTCACTCTTAGGTGAATGAGCCTCTGCAGACAAATTTATGTGACAGCATGACCTTTTTGAAACAACAGAGGTGCCGTTGTATTAACAATCAGAGAATCCTAAAACATCAGCAAACATGTTGATTAGATGTCTGTCATTCCCAAGTGCCCCATTTGACAGTTTCCTGGAGGTCAGAGACAAATAATCAAGTACACATCACAATTTTAAATTAAAGATTTTACTGCAGCCATCTAGAGGAAGCAATTCACTATGGGGCAAGTTTTTCCTTCTTCTCTGGGACTTCCCTATAGATAAAATTAGACAAACATTTTGAAGAGGCCAAATGGGAACGAATAGGAACTTCCCAACTAAGGTCAGGTAGCAATCTTTCCATTACTGAGACCAGGAATATCTCTGACGGAGGAGACAGTGCTTTAGAACATCAACAGAAGAAACTCTCCTTATCTTTTTTTTTTTGAAGATGTTGGGGGTAGGAGTTTATTAATTAATTTATTTAATTTTGCTGTGTTGGGTCTTCGTTTCTGTGTGAGGGCTTTCTCTAGCTGTGGCAAGCGGGGGCCCCTCTTCATCGCAGTGCACGGGGCTCTCACTATCGCGGCCTTTCTTGTTGCGGAGCACAGGCTCCAAACGCGCAGGCTCAGTAGTTGTGGCTCACGGGCCTAGTTGGTCCGCGGCATGTGGGATCCTCCCAGACCAGGGCTCGAAACCGAGTCCCCTGCATTAGCAGGCAGATTCTCAACCACTGCACCACCAGGGAAGCCCTCTCCTTATCTTTTGGACATGTAGCTGAATTGGTTCCTGAACCTGATCTCCTTGCCAAGATAAGGAACTGCATCCTCATCAATGAAAACTTGTCAAATTATGTGTCATCTGAAAACTCTACCAGCCAAACATCCTGAGGGTTAGATAACAGTCAGTCCACAAAAGGACCCTCTGCATTTGACAGTTCTTTGAGATCTGCCTACTTATATGCAAGTTTTTGCCTTACGGTGACTCCTTCTAGTCCAAGTAGAAGCTTTAAAAAAAACACTAATGATTAAAGAGAAAAAAAGGCAAATTCACTCGAAAAGTTCTGAGTTCAGAGGCAGCTTCAAGAGGCAAGAAATGTTTTTAAAAAGTTCTACTCCAAAACTCTGTGTTGCCATGTCCTTTGGTAAAGGCAATATAATATGCAGAATATCAGGACAACAGATGTTCTGGACATCTTCTCTGCAGAAGGGCCCAACAGTGCCAGTGGCATCTCTGCTCTGAGGCTACCACAAAAAGCATGTGTAGCGGTGATAACCTTGGCCAAGACTGCTTGGAATGGATGCCTTGGGACCATGGGCAGCTCATGCTGCCTCCGAATACACATCTTCTCTCCTGCCACTCTTGCCCTGATGTTGAAAAGTTTGAGAACTGCGAAGCTCTGTTTGTTATCAAGGTAGAAGCTGATTTTCTATCCAAGTTTGCCTCTAGCTTAACAAGACAATTCCAGAATGACTTGAAAAGGCAGAGGCAACAATGATTTTAGGGTTCCAGAAACATCACTATAAACACCAATGAAGGAGAAAGACAGTTGGAATTAATGTGGCAAAAAAAATTTTTTTTTCAAAACAATTTCTGTTGCAGCTAGAGTCATTGAATGACAGTACAGTCTTTTTTAAAAATTTGCTGCTAACCAAGGTCACCGTCTGACAAAGAGTGTCTTACTGTTTCCCATGCCTGTTCCAGATAATTGCAGCTGTGTAAAATAAGAAAGCTATTTCAGGGGCTTCCCTGGTGGCGCATTGGTGAAGAATCACCTGCCAATGCAGGGAACATGGGTTCGAGCCCTGGTCTAGGAAGATCCCACATGTCGCGGAGCAGCTAAGCCCGTGCACCACAACTACTGAGCCTGTGCTCTGGAGCCCATGAGCCACAACTACAGAAGCCCCCATGCCACAACTGCTGAAGCCCACACGCCTAGAGCCCATGCTTCGTAACGAGAAAAGCCACCACAATGAGAAGCCCGCACACCGCAATAAAGAGTAGCCCCTGCTTGCCACAACTAGAGAAAGCCCACACGCAGCAATGAAGACCCAACATAGCCAAAAATAAAAATAAATAAATAAATATTTTTTTTTTAAAAAAAAGCTATTTCAAACTAGTTCAACGGATCATTATTGTCGGTGACATACATTTATAATCAGGTATGGAAGTAATAAAGAAAGATAGGTGATGGCCTGTATCAATAAAATTACTTGACTGCCACTCAAATAAGAGTTACATTTCAGCTATTTGTCTGTTCCTATGAAATACCCCACAATGTGTGAATTGCCTCATATTTTGAAAATATTACAATAGTTTTCATTAAGCACAAATAAACATCCCTTGGCCCCCACATTCCACGTGAGCTTCCATCTCATTTTTTCACTCCTCTTCATACACACACACACACACACACACACATACACACACACACACAATAATTCAAAAGAATTGTCCACAGTTTGTCTCCTCTTCTTCATCTTGCATTCACGTCTCAGCACATACCGACCTGGGTTGCATCCCCAAACTCCACTGAAATGGTTATTGTCAAGATTCTCAATGGCCCAGGTTGTCAAATTAGAGAACACATTTGTCTTCATGCTATTTGACTATAGCAGCATTTGGTAAAGATGGCCATTTATTCCTCCTTGGGACACTCTCTGCTCTGGGCTTCAGTGTCACTTCACTTCCTGGCTTTCCTACTACCTCTCTGGCCACTCCTTCTCAGGTTCCTTGGCTGACTTTTCCTCCTTTACCAAATTCCACACATAGCGGTCCATCAGCATTCATTCCTAAGCCCTCTCACTTTTTTCCATCTACACTCTCTGATTCAGATTACATCAAGTACCATCTACACAGTGACTCCCAGACTTACATCTCTGATCTAGACTTGTCCTTTTGAAGCCCCAGATTCATGCACTGATAGAGAGGCAGGTAGATGATGATAGAAAGTGAGAGAATGAGAGAGATACATTCACATCTCCACTTTGATGTCTAGTAGACACCTTAAATATAGAAAGCCCAAAGAAGCAAGTCTAAAAGGGAATTTACTCAAACAATTCAAGTCTCCAAATCTGTTTCTCTCTCAATTAATAGCACTGCCAATCATACAGTCATGCATCCAGAAAACCATCATTTTTACTTACTTTCCCTTATCTTTCATATCTCACCCGCAATGAATCCTATCATATCACTTCCAAAAATATCTCTCTACTTCAGGTACTTTCCTATTTTTCCATTGCTACCATCCTAACCAAGCCATCAACATATCTGGCCTTAATTTAAAAGGAGAAAAAAAACTATGGAGTTAGCTCTGCTTCTACTTTTTCACTCCCACCAACTCATTTTTTTCTATATAGAAATCATAAGTCAGATATGATATTCCTTTGTCTGAAAACATTTCATTGCTCTCCATTACACCTAGTATAAAATCTCAGCTCTCATCATGGACCAAGACTCTGCTGGTTGAGCCTCTGCCTCATCTCACATCATCTTCTCCCTTGCTTGTTACCTTCCTGCCATGTTGGCCCTCTTTCTTACTTTCTAGGATACACCCCCAAGATTTTTCCTAATTCAGGGCCTTTGCATTTGATGCCATCTTTGTCTGGAATTCTCTGTTCACCACAGTATTATAAGAAGTGTATTAATGTATAGTTATTTTACTACATATCCATTTATGCATTGCAAATAGTAAATCCCATAAAGGAAGTAATCATGTCTATCTTGTTCTTGTGGAATGCACATAATAGGTCTCTAGTGCCTGGCACAGCATAGGCAATCAATCAATATTCACTTAACTATTTAATACTTAAACTCATGTAGCATAACCATACAGCATTAAGATTTTAAACTAAGTTGAATGTACTTCTTCTATTATTCTTTTACTTTTCATGTGACTGTTTTAATATCTCATATGCTGAAAGGTTTAACAATTCAGCCTTGCTGGGTTGTATGACCCAATTATATGATAAACAGACACAACATCATCACAGACCCCTCCATTTAACCTCCACTTGGCATTAGGAAAATAGAAGAATGGAGGATAAAAGTAGCTTCATATCCCATAGATAATCAATACTGAATCAACTATCATTAAGGATAGTTACAATATATGTGGAGTACTTATCCTATAACTACAAGTCAATTGATATACCTGAAATCATATTAAATTCTCCAAAATTCAGGCTAAATAAGTAGGATCTGTCCTTTGAGATGTTTGAAATAAAATTATACATATATTATATATATATACACAAAAGCAGAAAATAAAACAAGTAATAGAATCAAAGGTATTCAGAATATTTAATGAAACAGTGAATGAGGAAACTGTGAGGGGGTAGTGTTAATCTTCTTCTGTGTTTTTAAGAGATAGAGAATTCCAGATGCTGGATGATAATGAAAAAGCAAAGTTTTATTGGGAAGAATAAAGCATTGTAGAATAAATGTAACCATCCAGAAGTCTTGATCAGAGGAATGACTAGACACTGTAGTTAAATAACTACTATGAAAAAAAAACAAGGAGGGCAATACTGAAAAGTGAATAATTCAGTGAGGCCAAGTAAAGAGCATGGGTCCAGAGGATCAAAATTTTTCTCTGCTCCATACGGCACGATAATCTGTTATACAGTTAATACTTTAAAAGACATTTCCATCAGCCTGCGGCGTTCTCTCCCTGCTATTAAGATATAGTGATATCTCCTATGCCAAGACCATGACTCCAATCCACTAGATTGATGCTGGGTATACGTACACCCAGGACCTACACATCTAATGAGAGAGCTGTCAAACCATAACTTTACACAGTTTCAATACCACTGCCCACTAGTCAGCTCAGGGCTCCTCTCCATATTTGGTTTGATGTGACATATAACAAAACAAGCAAAAAAGCCTTAAGGTATCAAAAGGAAAACACAGAGAGAATTGGGATAATTAGTCCTGGATTACTGTCAACACTAAATTATTATTAACCTCAAATTACCATTACATTGGCAATTGTCACTTCATGCTCCTGTGTTGCCAGATGACATATTCAGTACCATGACAACAATTACATGGTATTTCCAGTAGCTTCAAAACAAAAACAAAAAATACACAGCAACAAAAACTTCGCTGGAAAATATTACATACTTGTTTCCACTGGAGAGATAGAAATTTCAATAGATCTATGATTTGTATTCAAACTACCAGGAAAAAATGATACAGGTGTAATGAATATTATATCTTATTATCTCTTAGAAAACAGTCTAAAAACAAACAACAAAAAAAATGGTTAGTCTCTTATGGGACAGCTGTAATAGCTACTCAGTGGATCTAAATTTTTCTTTTAGCTTAGAAAAATATAAATAAGAACACATCCATTCTCAATGAGACTTCACTGGTGACTAAATTTATTTCATAAAAAAAATAGGCTACTTTAGGAAAATGCACAATTTTGGATGGATTGGAACAGATTTTAGTTTTCTTTCTAACATTCGAGTGAGCATTCTTGTGTAGGAGATGATCTAAAATCTTTTCAGATAGATATCTTTTTCTTCATCATGATTAACTCAACAAAGATTGAGCTTTGACTAACGGCACTATGCTAGATGATAAGAATACAAAAATAAACTACCTACTCTTAAGAAGCTTACAGTTAAGTTTCTTTCATTATTTTTCAAGGTGACAATTATTTGTTCAAAAAATAATGTCATCTAACATAGAAAATATAATTTATGTTTCACCCAAACTTCCATACTTTGGATGTTTGTAATGATTTTTAGAAATGATTCTATATTACCTACTTAAATAAAATTGTAGTTCAGAGATTCCTAGTAAATGTCCTATGGGACATCAAACCAACTCTTCAGTATGTCAGTAAGTATGGCAAGGGAAAAAAATACTGTATCTAAAAAAATGAAACATAGTCAAAAGGGCTTCTTGATTATGTAACATCCTAGAGATTCTATCATACAAATATGCATTATAAATTCCTCAGTAGGAAAATATATTATCTGGCATTGCCTGAATTCATTCTTCAGTGAAATCATATTTCATCAGGAGAAACTCACAGAGATGAAGTCTAATAGACATATTTTTGGAACTCTAGATAAGTTGCAGTTTAATTGGCTCAGAGGTGGGTCAACAAGTACTCATATCTAATTTACCCTATTGACCAATCTACATTTATCCATTTGTCTTAGATTTTTCTACATTTTTAGCTCAATTTACATTTTTTTAAAAAATGACCCTTTACACATAATTTGAAAATGGTGCAGAATCAATATACATTTAAGTAGATGTCTTTCTGCTCTCCCTTTTCTTTAAGAATCCCTCCACCAGTTTCCCACTAGTGAAGATAAAATGGGATACAGAGAAAAGAAATGTCGGTGAATGGCAAAAGAGCAGTGTTTTGACAAATGTAAACAATTATGCAGAGATTATTTCAATTTTTCAATAGGAGAATGTAAAACCCACAAGAAAGAACTGGAATATTCTTCTCCATGAATAACCACTTCATAAGAATAAACATCATATGTGAAAATAAAATGATGTACAGAGTTCACTGCATACAGAATATCAGAATAGAGGCCCTGATCCCAGGAAGCACAGTGCCAGCTTTTTCTCTAGAATCTCAGGAAGATCACTTCACTTTCCTGTGCCTAGATCTCCATGCTCACATAGAAGCTGGGTGGATAGGAGAAAGTAAAAACAAAACAAACAAACAAACAAACAAAAAAAGAGAAAGTAAAACTTGTAAGAACTTTGAAGTTCTAGGGTGTTTTTTACTATTTCCATAGAAAATTTTACTAAAACCCAATTGAAAGAGTGAAAACCTGCTCTTGATATGCAGAAAATTTTACCTTTCAAGACATCTCAATAGACATAAATAAATGTATTTTTCTAGAAAGTCAGCTTTTATCATTAAACACTAATACAAAATTAGTTTAGGATTTTAGTGTGAACTTAGAGATAGTTCACCTAACATACATTCTGGAAAGACAATCCAAATTTTTTTTTTTCCTGACTAAAAGAGTAAATTCTCAGTGTTTAACTGGACAAAGTATTACAATGACATCACACAACTACATTCTGCTTTTATGCAAACTCTTGGCAGTACCCCTATCACATCGAGTTCTGAAAGTAAGCTGAGGTGAAAAGATGGCTGCTGCTCAGACATAACCAGACAAAAAACAGATACAAGGGAGATATAATGCAGAGCATGACAGCACATTCTTTTTAACAGCACAATTATGGAGGCATCTGTTCTGAAATACAGGTTTCTACTGCATCTTTGTTTTACCTGATGGATGAAAGAACAGAACTGTTTTAAAATCATGAGAATGACAAAGCTATAGTATGTTCCTTATATGCAGGAGCTGTTCCTTTAATGATGTCATGCAGAGGGCTGATTAACAGCATCCTATCCCTAAGGATATAGCTATAAGCCAGAAAAGTCATCCTGCAGCCAAATGACTTACTGCCCCAGCTCCAAGCAGAAGGGCAGATCTGAACAACATCATGATAGCCCAGTCCTCCGGAAGGAGTGAGGGGGGTGTCTAAAGAGCACAATTTTTCTTAGGCCCTGACATATTTCTGCTAGCAGCAGAGTGATTTTACTGGCGTGAGTCAGAATGCATGTGAGTCATCTGTATAATAAATGAGACAACTTTATTTCATTGAGCTTCTGCTCACTTCATTATAGCAAGAGAAAGTAAGGAAAATGTCTGTTTTCTGTCAGGTTTTCCCAAAATGATCAGTCACTGATGGCTCACATGTCCCCATCAGAACTGTAGGAGACGATGAAGCCACAGCTTGTATTGCCAGCAACCCAGGCAGAAGTGTGGTTGCCAAGCACACAGGCTCCTGCAGTGATTTACCACTTCCAAATGTTACACTTGACAACAAATCTAAGAAACTTATCCCTCTTAGCTAGAAGCTTCCAGAGTAGATCTTGTGTCACTGCTGCTTGGCTTTGCTCTCTACACAAAGGAACCATTGGTTTTAGGCATCACTGTGTTTTCAAAGCTGAACGCCGTAATTTGGACTCTGCATTCCAGGTTTCTTTCATCTTTCCTGTTCAACTAAAAGACCTAGTTCAAACTTAAAATCTCATTGAACTGGTCGACTTTATTGGCAGCTGAATTCAATCAGGAAGGGGTGGTGGAGAGTAAAATAAAGGATGTATTTGTTGCATATGAATGGGACTAAGATGAAAACCACTTCTTTGAGGATAGCGAATGGGATACAAGCAGAACAACAACAGGAGAATTTCTGCAACTCAATACCTGCTGTATAGGAGGAGAATGTTAAAGAATGTCACATAGCCAGTTGGAACCAGATCATAACTTTCAAACTGAGAAGATAATATTTTATAATACTTGAGAGTTATAAACGAGTTCAGCAACTGTCTAACCCCCTCATTCATATGATGCAAAAAATCCTCTACAGTAGCTTCACAGGCACTCAGGAAGTCCCTGAAGCATTTCAGTCACTGGGAACTCGCTAACTCACCAGGCAGCCCACCTTTCTGACAATCAATTCTGATGACTAAAAGGTATTCCTCGGAGTGCACAGAAACCTGCCTCTCTTTCTGGAGCTTCCACACACTTATTCTCATTCAGGCTGCTTAACAGAGCTGGCTGAGGCCTTATCTAAGACATCTTACTTCAGAGTTTACACCCCAGAGCATTCTGATTCTTGCATTTTGAATTGTTCCACTTGGCCTGTGACTCTGATCAGCATCCATCTGGCCCGAATATTCCTTCTCCTGGCTGTGCTCCTGACTCTGCTTTGCTCGACCAAAGAACTCCACCTACAAATTCAGCCAACTGGACCATCAACGGGACCATAGTCTCTGCTCAGTTAATGAACCCTGTGCAGAGATTTGACACTTGGCTCTAACGTCCATCTTCTCTTTCTAGGAACTGCTCTGCCCAACTCTTGTACTTCTCTCCAAGTCCTATAATCCACCCCAATCCACCATGTAAATTGTACATTCCAATTTGTTTTTTTCTAACTGCTCTGTCTTGAAAGCTCTCTCCCACTTCCTCCTGACTCTGTGTGAATAATGAGTTAAAGGAAGACTATAACCAATTCTGGGAGAGCAGCTAGTAAGCAAAGATGTAAAAGGCAGCCCCTCCAAAATAAACTTAGCCTGAAATCAGGCAGTGAGAATAGATGATAGATACAAAAGATACTAAAAAATAAAAAACTAGAAATTGTAGAATGCAGTAACTGAATTGATGATCTTCACTGAGGAGTGTGTATGTGAGAAGAAAGAATATGAAATTACAAGGCAGAGTAGAGCCGTTTACCAGGACAGATGATACTGAAGGCATTTGGTGGAAATTATTCATTTTCGAATGTGATTGATTTGAGGTGCCTGGGAGCCTTCTAAATCAAAGTATTTATTAAACTGTTGGAAATATGGGTCTGGAATTTAGCAAAGAGTTCTTGATTAAATTTAAGAATCATCAAAATGTAAAGAAAGTGTGGGACAAGGGTTTTCTTTAAGATACTGCAGGAATTATATTTATTGTAAAAAGCTCAGAGAGATGACGATGGAGTCCTTTGGAGTTATGACTTTGATTTTTAAAGACTGAGAAAAGAAAGAACAGTCCTCAAAAGGAATCAAGAATGAATGGCTAATAAGAGGAGAAGGGAGAAGAAATGAAAATTTAGATCATGAAAATCAAAGGAGAAAGTGGTTAGTAACAAATGTTCATCAGAGTGTTCAATGCTACAATAAAATAAAAGTTCAATCTCCTTGGTAATACAGAGGCCAATAATCCAAATAGCCAAAACTGGTTAGCTGCTTAGCTAAACTCCTTCCTCTTTGTCCTGGGCACACAAGCAGACCAGTTTTCAGCATCATTTGCAATTAAGTATTGTCATCTGAGTGAGCCCTGGCCAATAAAGTGTGGGCAGATATGATGAATACTATGTTCTGTCTGACCCATTAAAAAGTATTATGTGTAAGCCTCACTCATCAAGAACATAAATGATCAGGTCCTGAGTCCTTGCAGATGTAAAGGCTCTGTGTGTCAGGGCAGAAGTGGAGGGGGTGGGGGATGAGAGTGCATCCGGGGTACTTGATTATAAGTGATAGGACATGAAGAGTCCTGTTTCACTCTAGATATAGAAAACATACAAATCGAGTTCTGGTTTTGTGTCAAAGAGCTCTACTATTTAAGAGGTTGCTCACTTATTCTATCACACATATATCTATATATCATATACCTTAACACCTTAAGATTTTAAATTCCCTTATAATTTTATTTTCTCATATTTTAAGATTTCTTTCAATAACTCATGTAAATGTTAAATTGCATTACAGAAACCTGCGTTATTTGTTCTATAGGACACTTATGGGTGAAAGGGTACTACAAGTGTTTAAAAAAAAATGATTAAAGAAAACAGTTTAGGTGATACAAACAAACTGTATTTAACACTTCAAGAAGCTGGTGGTCTCCATGCAAAAAACTGCAAAACAGGATGGGAGGCAAAAAGCTTTGATAGTATAAAGAAAAGAACAAGCAAGAGACAAACAGAAAATCTCTGATTGGATGGGGCCATGGAGTCAACCTTGTTCAGGTGAGAAGGCCCAGAGTTGGCTTGGTGTTTGGGAATTGGCTGACTGAATATACTGTGTTTCCTGTCAAGCGGATCTTTTATAGGGACAAAAAAATTATCTAAGTTTTGGTTTGCTGACGTGGCACCCCAGGCAAGAGCGGCTCCATTTTGGGCCTAGAAAGTTATTTCAACACAAGTTTTCTTGGTCTGTGTTCCAAAGGCATCAGTTCTTTTTGTTCATATATAACTTCTTACATCTTCAAGTGAAAAATAATAGGAAATCACTGGACTTCCTTTCTCCCAGAGGCCAGTAGAAAATGGCTGTGAAACTAGAGATAGTGCTATTCTACTTAGGCTCTTTTCTGGGTTTCCTATAATGTTAAAGAGATACAGCTGAAGAAATGTTGCAACTGGGAAGAAAAAGGAACTGTCTCAGTCCTCTTCTGGCCAACCAATTCCCCTCTTCAGTCTCCACTTACCCATCTGATCCTGTGTTTCGGCAACAGGGCAGGAGTAAAGTTAGGACAGCACTGCACCAGCTCAGAAACCAGGAGCTAACATTAGGAGTTAACCCTAATGCACTGGTACCATGATTTTCTCAGCCTGTTCTATAAAACCCTACCTGTGCCCAGGTGGATGGGGAATGGTGAAAGGAGAGGCAGCCCTTCCCCAAACCCCCAGGCTGGAACAGGGAGGGGCAGCTCACCACTGCAAGGAATGCCGGGCATGTGTGCCCCAGTGTAACTATCCCTGCTGATTCTCTTACCTGCCAGTTCTACATGTTCCGTTGTAGTCCTCATGTGCTCCTTCCTGTCCAGCTGACATCTCTGGACATGATTTTGTGACCACCTAGACCTAGGGTATCCATCATTTTTTTAAATGTATGAGCCATTCCCCACCCCCACCCCCATCTGTCAGGAGCATTCAGAAGATCTAGCAGAGGATTCTAAGATCCTAGAGAAAGAAGGGAGAATAGGATGTAAGGAGCCCATGTCCCTATATCACCTTTGGAGCGCTTATCACCCCTTCAAGAATCCTCTCTTTTGCCCCACAGCCTCCATTTGGACTTTATGAGAACAAAAATAAATTTCTGTTAAACCATTGAGATTTGGGCATCATAAATTTCAGCCACTAGGTTAGGTTACCTTTACTAATGCAAAGACCTTCAAGGTATTTTCAGTGCACTGGCCATCAATCAGGAAAGGTAAAGCACAGATGACCATGCCATGTGCATTGGGGACTTCTTGACAAATATGGTTATTATTTTGATCCCCATGCAAAAGAGGAAAAGAGCCACAGTGATGTTTAGAGTTCAGGTAGTACATCTGTTTTTTAAATGCTCAGTGGATCAAAATTAACTTTACAGCTCATAAGAACAGGATTACTAAATCTTTCCTCCCCAGCAATACTAAGAAACCAAACTGATGAAAGGACGCTGCTCCCAGGGCAGCTTCTGATTGCATAATCTTGGGAGCAAGGGGCTGTCAGAGAGTTAGAGCTGGTTCATGGAAGGGAGTAGAGTATAAACACTCTTCATTTATTTACTCATTTTTTTTGAGTGTCTACTATGTGTTGCTCTAGGCAATGGGTATATGGTGGTAAAGAGATAAAAGTTCCTGTCTTCATGTATCTTACATTTTGGTGTATTCTACATTCCTACATTCTTCACAATAAGAAAATAGTGAACTCCAATCACAGGTAGATATTCTTTGGTATATATCCTGCTTTTCAAAGTATATTTTAATACACAACTACATCCTATCCAAATACTCAGTGAAAACAAAAAAGTGAATAAAAATTGAGGCCAAGTGAGAGCTAAGTCATGGTTCAAGAATATTTAGTTGTTAATATCACATCTGTCCCAACCATGTCCTTTTTGAACAGAAATCCCCAAAATTAAGAGAACTCTCCACCTGAGAGCAGGGGGAGATGATTAGGGAGACAGGAGTCACAGATAACTCTAGCTTTTCTTTCATGGCTATTAGAGTCTCCAAAATAAATACCACTTGCTTTCATTTTGTGTGTCTGTTAAAAGATTTTCATTTCAGCTGAAATGAGGATAGGCTAAAAGGAATTTTAAAAAGGTTTCTATAAATTAATGAAGTCAATAAGCCATTCTGTAACAACCAAAAAAAATGTAGTTATATGTCCTGTACAACATATTTTGAAAAAACATATCTTGGTGATACTGTAACAGTACATTGTCTTAAAGAATTATTTTTAATGCTTTTATGTTCCTATCCTAAAAATCCAAGCGTATAAATAGGAGCACATGACATAACATTCAAAATCTTACCATACCAAGAGTGGTAATTTTCTAATACAGATAGGTAGCTCTTTTTCATAGATAGATGATAGATATAAATGACTGATAGATTGATTTATGCATATGTATATGTATATGCACATACACATATATCTATTCATATATACTTTGCTTACAGAGTTGCGTGTACACTTCCTTCTGTCAAATCTCTCTAAAACCTGCTCTACTCAAATCCAAATAGCTCTTTATTTTTTAATGACAAATTCACAAGGAAAATAAAACAATAACTATTTCATTGTTTGATGCAACTAACTGGTCTCCAAATTACGGGGTCAAAATTTTATCAAAGGGGCCATAGAACACAGTGCCATCATTTCTACAGCTGCCAACTCAGCTCCCACAAACATTGCTTGTTCCGTGATCTGAGAGAGACTGTGCCCTTGGGCCAGGTTTCTTGTTCTAAGGACTTAAGCCTTTATATTCCAGCACAAGGATGATTTTTGATGCAAATCCATCTGCCTGTTTTCCTGATGGGAAAAGAAATTCAAAACTTTCCCATTAAATTGTGAAATAAATTGATTAATAAAAAATGCACTTTCCCCAATTGAGAATTAGGGCTTAATGTTGTCTAATGAGTTTATTTTGAAACAATTACACAAAATGGTGATATCAAACCCAGCAGAGACACAATTTGGATAATAAACTAAAATTAAAGATCAGACATGTATATGGTGTTATTGAATGACCAGTGAATGCAATGAGAGCTAAGGATGAGCAGATAACATGAGTATGCAATTATAAAGTTTTAGCAGTTTATAAAACCCTATCTGGGAAAAAAGAGCTGTATCATATATTTCAAATTCTATACTATTCTATCACCTATTCTAAAACATTCTAGGTATTATTAAACATTATTGGCTTTTTCCTTTCTCTCTTTCCGCAGAGCTCTAGCCCATGTCAGTAACAGAGGGTTACCATCACCACAGAAGCCCTTTTCACACCACAGTCCTCCTAAAGATAACCACTACTCTGACTTTAGTGTAATTCTGCCTTTTACTGAACTTTAAGTAAATTGAAGTACAGTATGTGCTCTTTTGTTTCTGGCTTCCTGGATTCAGCATTGTGTGTGTGAGTTTTATTCTTGTTATTCAGTATATATAATTATAGTTTGTCCATTTTTATTTCAGCAAAGTACTCCATTATGTGAATATAAAACATTATTTATCTATTATTTTTGGATATTTGTGTTGTTACCAGTTTGGGATTAAAAGTTATCTACATTCTCGCACACATGTTTTGGTGATTATATGGAGGTTATTTCTGTTGAGTAATTACCTGGGAGTGGGATTCTTTAGTATTTACCATTAAACGGCCTCCCAAAGTGATTGTACAATTTACAATTCCATTTGGCATTATTCAAGAGTTTCCGATGTTCCACATCCTCTCCAACACTTGGTATTCTCTTTTTTGTCCTAGTCATTCTGGTGTTTGTGTAGCCCCTTGTGGTTTTAATTTAAAATTTCCCTCATAATTAATAATGTTTTGCGTACCTTTTATATTTGTGTCAACCCTTTGCATATCTGCTTTTTGTCAAGTACGTCTTCAAGTCTTTTATATATTCTTTTTGGTTGTTTATTATTATTGAGTTGCAACAGTTCTTTGAAATCTTCCATTCTGTTTCTGGTTTAGTTTCACATTCTTAATGATGTATTTAATAAACAGAAGTTCTTAAAACTGCCTAAGTTCTCATTTTTCAATTATGGTTAGTGTGTTCAGTGTCCTCTTGAAGAATTACTTGTCTACTCCTAAAGCATAAAGATATTTTCCAATGTCTTTTTTGAAGAGCTTTATTGTTTATCTTTTTTACTTAGACCTGGTCTACTTGATTGATGTGTGTGGAGGGAGAGGGGTGTTAAGTGGGGTCAATGTTTATTTATTTTCATATAAATATCCAATTACCCAGCACAACGTATTGAAAAGACTATTGTTTCCATTCTTCCTTGCATATCAACTTCCTTAGAAATGAGGTGACCCACATCCCTGTGCCATTACCGTATTGTACTATCCCTTAATTACCACAACTTTATAATAGGTCCTTTCATTTGTTATTATGGGTCTCCAGCTTGGTTCTTTTTATTAAGCAAAGGTCTCCACCTTGGCTATCATTGGACATCTACATTTTTAAATGAATTTTAGAATAAGCTTGTCGATTTACACACACACATATATACACACACACAACCACAGAATTTTTATTGGGGTGTATTGAAGCTATAAACAACTTTGTTAAGAACAAACATCTGCTATAGAAATAAAAAATGCCCACAATTTTCCATTCCTACCTACAGTCATCCTTTTGCTACAAAACTTTGCAATTCATCCTGCCAAGATACAAAGTCTATTTATCCAATGCCTAACTCTGGGCAAGGCATATGGCTTGTTTTGGATCACAAAATGCAGTGGAAATGATATTGTGTAGTGTTATGGTTAGGCTTTAAGAAGGCTTGTGTTTATTCTCTCTTTTGGAACCTACCAAGCCACCATATGAACAAGCTTTAGGATGGCCTGCATAAATATGGAAGACAAATGGTGCTATGACATCTGTTTCCCAAGTTAAAGCCAGAAATCTCCCAGTATGTGACTGAAGTTATTCTGGACCAACTACACTCCAGTTAATCCAGCAGAGAATCAAAAATCCATATGTGAGGCGAGTCAAGATCACCTGAGCATGACCTAAATCAGCAGACGTTTCCCTAAGACAAAGTCATGAGTAATAATAAGTAGTTGTTATTTTAAGTCACTAAATGTGGGAGCAGTTTGTTACACAATAATTTCTAACAAAATATAGTCACAATATTGTGTCTTTCAATCCATGAACATGGTATTTCACTTTATTTTACTTTTTAAATTTCTGTCAACATTACAAACGTAATGTTCAGTAAAGAAGTCCTTTGATTTTCTATTTGTTTGGTAATTTTAAATACAATTGAAACTTATATAATTTTTAAAATTAATTTTCCATATTTTTTTCCAGTCTAAGTTATAAAATTGTTTTTTGCATACTGAACTTGCATTTTATAACTATGCTAACACCATTTTATAAATTGTAATAATTTGTCCATAGAGTCTTTGGAATTTTTTATTTCACAGTACTATTTTCTGAGAATAATGACAGTTTATTTCCTACTTTTCCAACTCTTATTCCTTTTTCTTCTTTTACTTGCCTTCTTGCACCATCTAGAGTATCCAGCACAATTTTGAAAAGAATTAGTGAAACAAGCACTCTTATGACATTCCCAATCTCAGAGAGAGATCTTTTAATATTTCACTATTAAATACGATTTCTCTAGAGAAAGACAAATATCATATATTGCTTCTGTGTGGAATCTAAAAAAATGGTACAAATTAACTTATTTACAAAACAGAAATAGAGTCACAGATGTAGAAAACAAACTTATGGTTACTGGGGGGAAAGGGGTGGGAAAGGGATAAATTGGGGGATTGGGATTGACATATACACGCAACTACATATAAAATAGATAACTAATAAGAACCTACTGTATAGCACAGGGAACTCTACTCAATACTCTGTAATGACCTATATGGGAAAAGACTCTAAAAAAGAGGGGAAAAATGTATATGTATAACTGATTCACTTTGCTGTATACCCGAAACTAACACAACATTGTAAATCAACTATACTCCAATAAAAGCTTTTTATAAATTGCATAAAACTACAAAAAAAATGATGTCTCATAATTCTTTATTAGAAGAAGAACATTCTCTTTCATTCTTACTTTGGGACATTTAAAAAAATTTAAAAATGCTTTCTGAATTTTTCAGGCACAGTAACTGAATCTATCAATATGGTCATAAAACTTTTCTTTCTTTTTATGTTAACATGATGAATTGGACTGACTACTTTGCAAATATCACTCTGGCATGCCTGAAATACATTCTACTTTTATATGATGCATTTTCCTTTTAAATATTTTTAAATAATTTTTGTTAAAAAATTTTATAGTTTTTGTACCTTTGTTAATGAAAGAGACTGGTCTGCAAGATCTCAGTGATGTGATGTCCTTGTTAGGTTTTGGTATCAAAGTTATACTGGTTTCTCTTCTTCTAATCTCTGGAAGAGTTTATATAATATAGGTGCTATTATTTCCTTAAGGTTTAGAAGAATTTACTGTTGAAGCCATTGAGCCTGGGGTTTTCTTAAAAGGAAAATTTTTAATAAAAAACACAATTATTAATAGTTACTAGACTATTAAAGTTATATATTCTATCAGTTTGAATAAATATTTTTGAAAAACAATTTCTATTTTATTTAAATGTTCTAAATTATTGGCTTATACCTGTTTAGAATATCATTTTGTTACCTTTTTTATTTCTGTAGAATCTGTAGTGATGTTCACTTTTTCTGATATGAATAATTTGTGTTTTTCCTCGTTTCTTGATAAAGTTACACTGAATTTATAAATTTTGCTATTCTTTTCATAGGGCAAATTTGCCTTTGAATTTTTTGTTAGAAATTTTTTCTGTTTTACTAATTTCTACTTTTATTTTTATCATTTTCTTCCTCATTCCTTCATCGTTTTCTCTTCTTTCTCCAGATTCCTGAGGTTGAAGATAAGATCATTGATTTTCCACCTTTCTTCTTTTCTAAATCTCACTCTAATCACTAATCTACCTAAATCTCACAAGTTTTAAAATGTTGTATCTTCACTATCATCCAGTTTAATGTTTCTTAATGGTAGTGTGACTTCTACTTATAGCTCATAGACTATTTAGACATTATTTTTTAATGTCCAACTACTTACAGACTTACATTTTTTTTTTAACATCTTTATTGGGGTATAACTGTTTTACAATAGTGTATTAGTTTCTCCTTTACAACAAAGTGAATCAGTTATACATATACATATGTTCCCATATCTCTTCCCTCTTGTGTCTCC
>NC_041232.1:34162945-34176275 GCF_002837175.3 Physeter macrocephalus
CGGGACCCCGGCAGTGGCGGGCTGCATGAGCTCCCGGGAGGGGCGGTGTGGAGAGTGACCTGTGCTCGCACACAGGTCTCTTGGTGGCGGCAGCAGCAACCCTAGTGTCCCACGCCCGTCTCTGCTGTCCGCGCCGACAGCCGCGGCTCGCGCCCGTTTCTGGAGCTCCTTTACGTGGTGCCCTTAATCCCCTCTCCTCGCGCACCAGGAAGCAAAGAGGGAAGAAAAGGTCTCTTGCCTCTTTGGCAGCTCCAGACTTCTCCCGGACTCCCTCCCGGCTAGCCGTGGCGCCCTAGCCCCTTCAGGCTGTTTTCACTCTGCCAACTCCAGACCTTTCCCTGGGATCCAACTGAAGCCCGAGGCTCAGCTCCCAGCCCCCGCCCGCCCCGGCGGGTGAGCCGACAAGCCTCTCGGGCTGGTGAGTGCTGGTCGGCACCGATCCTCTGTGCGGGAATCTCTCCGCTTTGCCCTTCGCACCCCGCTGCTGCGCTCTCCTCCGAGGCTCCGGAGCTTCCCCCTCCGCCACCCACAGTCTCCGCCCTCGTAGGGGCTTGTAGTGTGTGGGAACGTTTCCTCCTTCACTGCTCTCTCCCACTGGTGCAGGTCCCGTCCCTATTCTTTGTCTCTGTTTATTCTTTTTTCTTTTGCCTACCCAGGTACGTGGGGGGTTTCTTGCCTTTTGTGAGGTCTGAGGTCTTCTGCCAGCGTTCGGTGGGTGTTCTATAGGAGAAGTTCCACGTGTAGCTGTATTTCTGATGTATCTGTGAGAAGGAAGGTGATCTCCGCGTCTTACTCTTCCGCCATCTTGCCTGCTCTCCCAGACTTACATTTTTATTACTAAATTTTTATTACTAAATTCTACTGTGATAGTAGAATATACTCTATCAAATTCTTTGATATTTGTGGAGGTATTATTTATGTTCCAGTGCATGGCCAATTTTGGTAAATATGTATTTATGAGCACTATGTTGGTTTATTAGGTCAACTTTGTTGACTCTTTTCTAGATCTCTGTCATAGAATGTTTGTCTGCTTTTTCTATTAGCTATTAAAATAGCAATGTTAAAGTTTTCTACTATGAAATTGAATTCATTGATTTATCCTTGTGGTTCTTTCAGTGTTTGTATTATATATTTTGAAGTTATGATATTGAGTACACAGAAATAGGATTGTGATGTCTTCCTAGTAGATGTACTGCTTTAATATTATAAAAACATCCCTCTTCGTGTGTAGTAATTCATCTTGCTTTGAATTATACTCTTCTGATATTAGGATAGCCACACCAGAAGTATTTGTAAGCATTTGCATAGCATTTCTTTTCCTTTTACTTTCAGTCTTTGTGTCAAAAACATGTTTATGTATATAGTCCAGCAAACATAATCTGTTATTTGAAGTAGTCAGTGAATTTACCACTGTCCTTGTTGCCTGATGTCCACTGCCTTGAAAGCCAATGTTTCTTTTTTTTTCATTTTTTTAAATAGTTTTAGGTAGGAGAGTAAATTTGGTTCCTGTTACTCCAGTTGGCCAAAAGTACACATTTGTTGATTATCTTTTAAAGAGATATATAAGAAGCAGAAAAAGAAAGTCTAAATTTATTCATATTATTACCACTTCAACTGGAGTATAAGTCCTTCAACCTTGTCTTTCTCCTTCAATATTGTCTATTCTTTGCAGTAACACACTGTCTTGTTTGCTGTAGTTTTATAGTATATTTTGAAGTTGTGCAATGTCAGTCTTCCAACTTCGTCTTTCTTCTTTAATATTGTGTAGTCTATTCCAGGTCTTTTACCTCTCCATAGAAACTTTAGAATCAGTTGGTCAATATCCACAAAACAACTTGCTGGGATTTTCATTGGGATTGTGGTGAAGGTACAGAACAATTTGGGAAGAAATGACTTCTTGACAACATTGAGTCTTCCTCTCCATGAACATGGAATATCTCTCCATTTCCTAGCTCTTTGATTATTTTCATCAGAGTTTTGTAGTTTTCCTCCAATAGATCTTATACATATTTTGTTACATTTATACCTAACTATTTCATCTTGGAGTGTGCTAATGTAAATGGTATTGTGTTTTTAATTTTAAATTCCATTTGCTCATTGCTGGTATACAGAAGTTGAATGAAGCTGGAAGTCATTATTTTTCTTCAGGCTTTAGCAGTAGTCTAATGTGCATTTATCACACATGTGGCAATATAGGAGAAAAGAAACATGAGCTGACTATAGCCAGCAGAAAACCAAAGGCTCCTTTGCAGCTGTGAAGCCAGGAAGCATCTAAAAACAGGCTCCAATGGGCACAAAAGCAGCTTCTTTTAAGTTCCTGATCTTTCATCACATTTCCTTCTCTATTACTTCTAACAAACATCCATCCTAATAATCTATATTAACTACTTCCCTTAATGAAATATCAACAGTGGTTTTGTTTACTGACGGAATTCTACCTGCCATAGTATTCCATTGATGTGTGATGAACTGTTAAATAAATAAATGAATTAATGAGAAATAAAAGAAGGAGAGAGAAGAGATTAGAAGGAGAGGAAGCATTGCAAGGAAGGTTGGACAAAGAAGAAGATGTAGGAATTTGTCTCATACTATTGATTTTCAAAGCACTTTGAAGAACCTTTTCTGATAATGCCTATTTTTGTATGGGCTGTCACGATAAGATTTTGACAATTCCATAATAGTTTGAATTTCTCTCTTCTATTTTAAGCTTATCAATGTAAGAAGAAAGACTTGTTTTCTGATTTGGTAATTCCCTAGCACTCTACAATCAAATTAATCATGAAAATTGCAAATTTGCAAATGAAAACAAAAATGCTATCTCATTAAAGTCACTCATATAATTTAGAATATCCACGATAACAATATATATTTTTGTTTATATCCCCAAATTACTCCACTGTTTTCAAAGTTGTCTCCAGTGACTAACACACACAAAACATCACATGTACCAAAAACTAACATCAGAAATATTTCTATTTGCCATTTAAATCTGATTTATTCATGCAGAGAGGATGCCTTGAGACAATCATAAATGTTAGGTACAGCCAGGGTGTTACTACATTCTTTCCTGCTGGCTTGTGTTTGATGTCCTATCTTCACTCTATTGGCCTTTACAAGCCACAGTGTTTCATGTGATTTCAAAGGGTTTTGATTTTTACACTGTTTCCTTCATTATCAAATGAGCTAACAATCAAACATACAGATTTATAGATGTAATTAAATGAAAAGTTTCAGGAACAGCTACTGCCACTTTATCTACCATGGCCAGGTTTATTTGCTGGGGGCATTTTTAATTTGTACCTGAAATTATCATTTGAGCTAAATCAAAATCATCTTCTCCTCCTTCTCTTCCCCATCTTTGTCCTCCTCCACTCCCCCCACTCCTTCCTTTACTTTGCAATATAATTTTAAAATAAATGAAAAATATGCAGATTGCAAAATGTTAAACCTTACCTTTACCACGTAGATATATGATTGATAGATAGATACATAGAGAGAGAGAGATGATAGATAGACAAAAAGGAAAGTTTAAACTCTCCCTACTCTTCTTTGCTTCTCTCCCTCTAATGGAGATGATGGTGTGCCTACCAAATCCATTTTTCAGGACTGAGGCATTCATTCCCCCACTTGCTGGTAGTGTGAGTGCTGAGGTCTCCAGCTGAGTCCCTCCCCAGGAACTGCCCTTGGACAAAGAGAACATCCTGACAAATACTTGTCATTTCAATGCTCTTCTTTATACTTTCACTAGGTATCACTTAAAATAAATACTATTTTATATTTTATATTAAAATATAAATATAAATGGTGTCAGATGGCATTGATTCTTCACCAACTTCTATTTTTGTACAAAGTGATGTTTGAGAGATTCAACCATATTGACCTATAGCCCAGTTCTTTTCTCATTTTTACCATTTTGTAATATTCCATTGTGTTAAATGTCACAATTTATTCATCCATTCTCCTATTGATAGAAATATGAGTTGTTTACATTTTCCTTTGCATAAAATGCTTTTATGAATATTCTTAATGTGTGCATATCTTCACCTTTTAGTCAAATTTATACTCCCTCCAGCAGCAGAGCAATCTTCCTGTTGTCCCATGATGCCTTCAAACTCACCTGATGTTATGTAAATTTTAATCTTGATTGGGATATTTAATTCTTCTTTTCCCCTCTACAACTTATCTCCTCTTTCTCATTACTTAATTACTTACCTTTAAAATCGTAACATACATATTTACCTGAAGTCTTAACACAAAGCCTCTAACCTCTTCCTGAAGTATAGTTTAGCTGGGTATATAATTCTAGGTTAATGGTTATTTTTTCTCAAGACTTTGAACACAACTGTACTCCTCAGGCTCCTACCATCATTGTTCAGAAGGCTGGGCTCTTTCTAGTTTTTCTTCTGTCTGGCTGCTTTTTTGTTTTTTTGCGGTACACAGGCCTCTCACTGCTGTGGCCTCTCCCGTTTCAGAGCACAGGCTCGGGACGCACAGGCTCAGTGGCCATGGCTCACGGGCCCAGCCGCTCCACGGCATGTGGGATCTTCCCGGACCGGGGCACGAACCCACATCCCCTGCATTGGCAGGCAGACTCTCAACCACTGCACCACCAGGGAAGCCCTCTCTGGCTGCTTTTATGTTTTCTCTTTTGCTTTGAGTTTTTAAAGTTCCACTACAATGTATTTAAACATAAATTTCTTTTCTTCTTTTTTTTTTTTTTCTGCTTGGCTTTCATTCGGTTTACTGAATCTAAAGATTACATCAGTTCCAGAAAAATTCTCTAGTATGACTTCTCCAAATAGTCTTTCTCCTTTATTCTTTAAATTCTTTTCCTCTGAAATAGCAATAAAGTTAGGCTAGATCTTCTCTTTCTAGCTCTATGTTTCCAGCCTCTCAGATCATCTATTCCTTTGTCTCTCTTTCATGTAATTGTTCTTAAATCTATGCTTCAGCTTACAAATTATCTTCAATTTTGTCTCTTCTACTATTTTACAGCAATGTCTATGTTGTTTATATCTAGAAATGTATTTAGTTATTTTTCAAGTCTTTATTAAAAATCACTATCTCATTTTGTGGTGTTTTTGATTCTCTGCTTTCTGTTTTCAAAAATATTAAGCAAATTTATGTTTTTATTCAATAAATTGTATACCCGGTGCCTTAGGGATCTAATTATGCCCTTTTTAATTTCTGTTGACTATCACTTACGGTAGTTTGTGTCTTGTCATTTTAGATTATAAGATAAGTTCACGGACAATTACATGTGGGAGGTTTTTTTGTGCCTCTGTTTGAGAGAGATTTACGTTTGCTACAGCCAACACCCAAAAGTACTGTCAAACAGAGGCCATTTAAGGTAAACTATCAGATTGGGAGTTTCTGGACCACGCAACTGGTACAAATTTGGATCCCTAACCTATGTGAGTTCAGGCTTGTCAATACAAATTCTCAGAGGAGAGTTTTTGGTTTGTTTTGTTTTGATTGAAAGTCCAGGATAAGACTGTCAAGTTCCCTTGTCTTCTCTTTTGCTGGTACATGGAATTTTTCTAGTCCATTCCTTCACCAAATTTGTAGATTTTCAAGGGCCCCAGTTTAAGTAGAAACCTCAAGCCCACTCACCTCCTTAGACTGACACCTGCATGATCATCAAACCCAAAGCTCTAGAGAACTGAGACTGGCAGATCCCCTCAGGACTGCCTTGACTTTAGCATCACTTATCACTTGGCTTTTCTGCTGCCTCTTCATATGCAGTTCCTGAGAATTTCCATTTCATTCTTCTTATTCCAGCTGTTCATTTTAAAGGACATTTCTCATAGTTTATCCAGCATTTCTAAATGTTTTGCAGTGGAACAGTTTTCAGGATATCTAATGTGCCAAACTGATAAACAGATGAATGCATGTAAATTTTAAATTTGGGTAAATGATAATAAATTGTTTTCCAAGTGGATGCTTCTAATTATGGTCCCCAAATGAAATATAAATTGACATACAATATACTTCTCATATTGAAAGTGAACAATTTAATATTTTAACATATGTATACACCCATGAGACCATTACCATATTCAAGATAATGAACATTTCCACCACTCCCATAAGTTTGACTATCCTGCATTTTGCAAACATTTTCTCTGGTTCATCACTTGGATGTTTTGTTTTGTTTTGTTTTTAAATTTATTTATTTATTTTGAGCTGTGTTGGGTCTTCATTTCTGTGTGAGGGCTTTCTCTAGTTGTGGCAAGCAGGGGCCACTCTTCATCGCGGTGCGCAGGCCTCTCACTATCGCGACCTCTCTTGTTGCGGAGCACAGGCTCCAGACGTGCACACTCAGTAGTTGTGGCTCACGGGCCTAGTTGCTCCACGGCATGTGGGATCTTCCCAGACCAGGGCTCAAACCCGTGTCCCCTGCATTAGCAGGCATATTCTCAACCACTGCACCACCAGGGAAGCCCCTTTTGTTTTGTTTTTTAACTTAGATTATTGTCCTTTTTACTATAAAGAATTTCCAATTTGTCTGAAGTTAAATTTGTCAGTCATTTACTCCAGAGTTGCTGCTTTTTATTTTTAAAGCCATGCTTATAAAGCCCTACTCTAAGATTATTTATAAATTCACCATATTTTCTTATAATTTTTTGATTTCATTTTTATATATTTACATTTTAAAATTTGATTCTTTTTTTGGCAGCAGCCCAAAACATTCTATATAGTGACAAACCAGATTTTTCAAGTCAATCAGGGGCACCAGAATGAAGTCTCATTTAATACAAATTACTGAATAAATTCCAAATTAAATGAATTGCCTCTTTTGTGGTATTGGCTATCAAACCTTAGAGGAGGTTACAGAGGGTCCCATTTCTTCTAACAACTCTATAGGAAATATATTATTTTAATTCTAATTTGAAATCAATGTTTGGAAGACTTCCTTTCTAATGTACCCATTCATAAAGTTTGACATCATATCTTATTTTAATTAATTGCCTCATTAATTACTGTTTCATTTCTTAACTGAAAGCTTGATTCAATCAAGAAGATTTTTGGTGTAGTGTATACAGAATTAGAAATATAATGTTATACACATGAAACTTATATATTATAAATCAATGTTACCTCAAGAAAAAATAAATATTTAAAAAAAGATTGCAAAAAACCCCAGGCAAAAATAAGAAAGTGAACAGAGTAATTAAAAAATTAAAAGTTCATTGCTCTTTAAAGTGTATCAGCTAAGCAGTTACATATGAGAAAATGTGCTTCTTATTTTCTAGCTCTTGATTTGAAGGTCATGTTTCCACAGTGATTTCTTTCAAGCCCTAAGCCCTACCTACTCTGGCATAGATAAAAACTTTGCAATCTGAGTAAGTTTCATTTTGACAGAGTAGCATAAAAACATAAATTTTAAATGGGTAGTAGGTCTAGCCCAGTTAGTGTTCTCATTAGTTTAATAGGTCTATTAGCAAACTCAAAGACTTAATACATCCTGATACATTTTTGGTTTTTTGTTACTCTTTCTGTGAGAGGAGAGATTGAGCAGGGTGGGGTAAGTCATATAGAACTAGTGGAATGTTATATGTACTTTGGGAGAAGACATGTTGCTGACAGTTACAAACCTCAATTACACTAGAGCAGAGGGTCCTGTTCAATTAACTCGTAGAAGGAAATGTTTCCCCTCCTACTATTCAGGCCAGGAATGGAGAGACAGAGGTGGCAAGAGAAGTGGAAAGTGAAAAAATAAATTGAAGAAGAACTGGTGAGACTAGACAAGAAATGAAATAAAATATAAAACAAAGTAAAGAGGGGATATTTTAAAACAAGAAAAAATAAGAACAGAAGATGTGAGAAGTAAAAAGGAATGAGGAGTTAAGAGGTGAGCCAAAAGCATAAATATCAAAGAGTAAAGATAGAAAAAGACAAAAGGAATCAGGAGAGAAAGGGAAAAGAATTGGAAGAGAATTAGATACCAAAAGAAAAAGTGTGGGTAAGAGGATTAGAAAGCTGAAAAGGGGGAAAGAGAGAGTGTGTGTAGGGCCTGGTGTTGTGTGTATGGACACAGATGTACAGCACACTTATATAATCCTCTCTAGTCTACGGGTTTCACCTTTGTTCCCAGATCATTGTAAACACAAACATGGTTAAATTAACAGAGCACTCACAGGCAGTATCTTTAAGGAAAAAAATGTTACAAGATAGTCCTTATGAAGTAATTTTTTCTGATTATAGCAAATAAATACCAATTTCTTTTGTTTCTATTTGACCATAAAAACACTATTTTATGCTAAAGGGGATTTTTTTTTAAAGGGGATTTTGTTTTAACATCTTTATTGGAGTATAATTGCTTTACAATGGTGTGTTAGTTTCTGCTTTATAACAAAGTGAATCAGCTATACATATACATATACATATATCCCCATACCTCTTCCCTCTTGCATCTCCCTCCCTCCCACCGTCCCTATCCCACCCTTCTAAGTGGTCACAAAGCACCAAGCTGATATCCCTGTGCTATGTGGCTGCTTCCCACTAGCTATCGAATTTACATTTGGTAGTGTATATATGTCCATGCCACTCTCTCACTTTGTCCCACTTACCCTTCCCCGTCCCCATGTCCTCAAGTCCATTCTCTAGTCAGTGCAGACTGACTAGAGAATGCAGATCTTTATTCCCGTCCTGCCCCTAGGTTCTTCATAACTTTTTTTTTTTTAGATTCCATATATATGTGTTAGCATAGAGTATTTGTTTTTCTCTTTCTGACTTACTTCACTCTGTATGACAGACTCTAGGTCCATCCACCTCACTACAAATAAGTCAATTTCATTTCTTTTTATGGCTGAGTAATATTCCATTGTATATATGTGCCACATCTTCTTTATCTATTCATCTGTCGATGGACACTTAGGTTGCTTCCAGGTCCTGGCTATTGTAAACAGAGCTGCAATGAACATTGTGGTATATGACTCCTAAAGGGGATTTTTAACTCACTTTAACTCCTGAGCACCACAGAGCAAAATTTTTCCTTTAAAAAAAGGGATTTTAAACTTTTAAAAATACACAATTTCGTTTAACTTTGCAACTGTACTGATATACATAAAATAAAAACCTAGGGGTTTTTTTGTGTGAATTGCCTTTGCATGTTTTATCCAGTGACAGAAGAGAATAATGTATGTGTCTAACATGTGAGTAGATGTAAAAATAATTCAGAAGAAATATTGGCAATTTTTTTTGTTAGATTTCTGGTGCAAGATTTGTTTTTGCTCCAGCAAATATCTTTTGTTGAGAAGAGCTTTTAGGAAGGGGACATTTCTGTTGCCTCTGCTCTAGGTGTACTTGATTCACAAAATAGGTGTGTGTATATAAGCTATACATCAAAATAACTAAAAACAAGCCCTATATCTTCATAAGTTTCATAAAAGGCATTAGAAATATGTTCTTCTCAGGGAGGGATAGGAAATCTAACTTCTAATTTTGG
This sequence comes from Physeter macrocephalus, assembly GCF_002837175.3. Taxonomy (NCBI): domain Eukaryota; kingdom Metazoa; phylum Chordata; class Mammalia; order Artiodactyla; family Physeteridae; genus Physeter; species Physeter macrocephalus. The sequence continues at coordinate 34,172,397 of NC_041232.1, forward strand.
GTGACACATAGATACATGGATATTTTGCCTCATTGCTTGCTTTACTGAGTTTTAGGCCATATGTTCCTGGCTTTAGTTTACAATATTTATACCACTGGTGAGATGATAAAATTTTGAGCACAGTGTGTCCTATTCAGATTTCATCCAATAACTCATTTTTATTTCAGAATATATTCATCACACTGTCATATGATTTAAGGAATTTTTATAAACCAGGCAAAAATACCACTCTGAGCTAAGATTACAGAAACAAAGTTTCCTCTTCCATTTGTATAAAAATGAATTAAAATGATAGTATTGAGAATAGAAGCAACATTTATACATTAATATATTTTATCTTTCCTAAAACGTAACATTTAAATATATTTCCTATTCTGGGTTCTGGCATCTGAATTATTTCCTCTCCTACGCGTTTCCATATCCCACACATATCCTCTAGCCCTCATCTTCCACTTATTGAAAGGCAGAGTGCATGCAAACCAAATGAAGTGCTTAAATCAGCTTGCTCCTCTACTACCAGCTCCAGAAAGAGATGCAGATGCCCTGACAGCAGTTTGGACCAGCGTCTTTCCCATTCATCCTCTGCAGTATGGTAGATGAGCAATTGCTCTGTTTCAGAGCACAGAAACTGAATTCTCTGTGGAATGAACAAGCATCACCTCCACCACCACTAGTTTTTCACCCATTACCCATCTTAAAAACCTCTAAAGATCAAAGCCTGTAGATGAAGGTAGTCAGCAATGACATGAAATCTACAAGCTGAATTTATTTCATGCATAGTCTAATTTGATTTTTCAGTATCATGACAGACTGTATATGAAATCATACTGGCCTCTCTGAGAAGCTCTAAGTAAACTAATAGTGTTCCCAAGTCATAGAATTTTAGGTTGGAGATGGAAGTGACCTTACGAGTTTTGAAAAATCAGGTCTCAAAACTAAGTTTACTTGTCGGGCTAGCTGTTAGCTGCCATGAATTCAAATCCAAGACTCCTGATTCTTATTCCACTGCTCTTTCCATTCTATCACATGGCCTTTTTCAAGACCATCTAGAAGGCAAATAACCTGAAATATGAATTATACTCCCTGTTAATTTTATTTGGTTCAATGTTAGTAAGACAGATTTTTAAATCTAGTTAGTAAGTTTTAACAAATCATTATAGTTCTTTTATTAGCTGTTAACTTAAAATGATCTTCTGTGTCATATTTAGAGCTGTCCCTTAATCCATCAGGCTTCCAACCAAGCAGTTTTCATCATATCTTTGCTATTTGCAAGTAAATGATAGCAATAAAAAAGAAAACTGGGAGAATATGAAGATAAAAGATAAAGAATTGAAGATAATTGGGAAAACCATATGATAGTGTTATTCATGAAAATCATAAATTTTGGGGTCTAATTATATCCGTGTTCTAGTCTGGGTTCCCCCATTTACTGCTTGTGCCAACTAAACTATATTACTTAACATCTCTGAACCTCAATTTTCTCATCTCTGAATGGGGGCAATGGAAGTTTCTACCTGACAGAGTTGTTGTGAGTCCTGAGAAAAAGTATACAATACTTAATATAGTACCTGGTACTTAATGAACACTCGAGAAAAATTGGCCAAATCTAAATGTCTCCATGCAGGATTTTTTTTTAAGTCACATCTGGGAACTATTAAGCAATCCCCTCATCTAGGTGTATTCCCAAGATAAGCCGTTTGTAGAACAGCCCTAAAGAGCTTTCTAGAAAGTCTTCATCAGTCACCCATCCCAGAGGTCATCCGCTCCAGGTGAGTGAATCACCTCTTTGCTTGGAGAAGAACCTTGGAAAAAGCATCTTCTATCCCACTACAAGTCTAGAAGCAGATTGTGATATATCCCACAGCTAGAAAGAGAAGCCAAGATGAGAAAGTGCTCAATTTGGTGAAGCTTATTTACTGACTCATCCCTGAACAGTTGTGCTTATATTAAAATTATATATATATGAAATGTACATAAAAATGCACACAGATGGGATAAGCATATGGGAGCACATGCGCGCGTGCGCACACACACACACGCACACACACACACACACAGAGTGTCAACCATTTTTAAAGACAATGGAGATGTATATTTGTCCATGCCTCTCTCTCACTTTGTCCCAGCTTACCTTTCCCCCTCCCTGTGTGGTGGGATAGGGAGGGTGAGAGGGAGACACAAGGGGAGGAGATATGGTGATATATGTGTATGTATAGCTGATTCACTTTGTCATACAGAAGAAACTAACACACCATTGTAAAGCAATTATATTCCAATAAAGATGTTAAAAAAAAAAAGACAATGGAGAAATTTCCATCTCCATAGAAAATTCAGAAGTACTCTTTACTCTTTGGAGTTCATTTTCAGATTTGGGGAGAAATATTTGCTTTCCAAATTATGTTTTTCTTTAGCAAATATTTGCTTTTCCCAGGCACATAACTAACAAAACAGCAAAATCATGCCTGACAGCAGGAAGAAGACAATTTAAATTAAACATTTAAGATTGACTTTGAACTCTAGGATGACAGGGAAAAACTACTGTCACGGCTGTATCTATCCCCTAAACCGAGCTCAGTAACAGGCACATAGGTCATTATTAAATTTTAGAAAATGAACAATGAGGAATAAATCCCCAAGTAAACCTCATTATATATCAATTTGGAGCAAGAAAAGTACTATTACCTCTCCTGCCCTGAGTCAATATTAGAAACTCTTCTATGTTTTCCTTATTTCACCTAGCATAATCCCCTCCAAGTCTATCATGTTGTCACAGATGGCAAGATTCCCATCTTTTTATGGCTGAATAATATTCAATTGTAGTTGGGATTTGCGTTTCCTTGATGATCAGTCATATTGAGTTACCTTTTCATATACCTGTTGGTCATTTTTATGTCTTCTTTGAAAAAATGTCCATTTAAGTCCTTGCCCACTTTTAATTAGGTTATTTAGGGTTTGGTTTTGTTTTGTTTTTTGCTATTGAGTTGTATGAGTTCCTTATATATTTTGGATATTAGCCCTTTATAAGATACATGGTTTGCAAATATTTTCACTATTCTGTAAATTTCTTTTTCATTTTATTGATGGTTTCCTAGGTTATGCATAATAATTTTAGTTGGATGTAGTCCCACTTGTTTATTTTTGTTTTTGTTGTGTGTGCTTTTTGTGTCATATACAAAAAAAAAAAAAGACCATTGCCAAGACCAGGTCAAAGAAATTTTCCCCTATGTTTTCGTTTAGGAGTTATACAGTTTCCAGTCTTTAATCCTTTTTTTTTGTGGTACGCGGGCCTCTCACTGTTGTGGCCTCTCTCGGTGCGGAGCACAGGCTCTGGACGCACAGGCTCAGTGGCCATGGCTCACGGGCCCAGCCGCTCCGCGGCATGTGGGATCTTCCCGGACCAGGGCACGAGCCTGTGTCCCCTGCATCGGCAGGCGGATTCTCAACCACTGCGCCACCAGGGAAGCCCTTTTAATCCATTTTGAGTTGATTTTTTACATATGGTATAAGATAAGGGTCCAATTTCATTCCATTGTGAAAAATCTTTTAAAAATTTTTTTCTGTTCTGGAAATATTAAGGAATTTTCTCTATCCTTATTGCTCTGACATTTTACCAGGTTAAGCTCAGGAACAATCAATCATTCATTCAACCAGTACTTATTGAGTACCTACATACTCTATGTGAGGGTTAGTGGGGATTCAGAGAGAACAATATAGATGCAACCCATGTTCTCATCATATTTGAACTAGAGAAAGGGAAAGGAAGAAAAAAATCACATAAAGAGGTAAGTTAGGGCTCCCCTCGTGGCGCGGTGGTTGAGAGTCCGCCTGCCGATGCAGGGTACATGGGTTCGTGCCCCGGTCCGGGAAGACCCCACATGC
>NC_041232.1:34176294-34176961 GCF_002837175.3 Physeter macrocephalus
GCGCGGCCGGAACCTGCGCTCCGCAACGGGAGAGGCCACAACAGTGAGAGGCCCGCTTACCGCAAAAAAAAAAAAAAAAAAAAAAAGGAATAAAAAGAAATAAAAATAATAATGATGAAAATGCTGTTTTCTTTATTAAGAACCCTAAATAATTTTGCTTTCATCTAAATGTTTTGTGACTGTGTATAACTAGTTATAAACAAATATACAAATGTTAATCATATATACAATTATTTTTGACAAGTGTAGTTTAGCACATATGATATAGCCATTCATAGTTGGTTTTACATTAATACTGGAATTTAGTAGTTGTCATCACTGAAAAAATACCTCAAAAATATGTAAATTCAAATGAAAGAACTGCATTGACTCCTGAGTTCCAGAACCAGCTGCATAATTTACAGAGTCTATTGCGAAATGAAATGGAGCTGCTTGTTCAAAAATTATGAATTTCAAGAAGTGGGGATGGGGGCTTCCCTGGTGGCGCAGTGGTTGAGAGTCCGCCTGCCGATGCAGGGGACACGGGTTCGTGCGCCGGTCTGGGAGGATCCCACATGCCGCGGAGCGGCTGGGCCCGTGAGCCATGGCCACTGAGCCTGCGCGTCCGGAGCCTGTGCTCCGCAACGGGAGAGGCCACAACAGTGAGAGGCCCGCGTAAAGCAAAAAA
>NC_041232.1:34177896-34180221 GCF_002837175.3 Physeter macrocephalus
CGGGTTCGTGCCCCGGTCCGGGAGGATCCCACATGCCACGGAGCGGCTGGGCCCGTGAGCCATGGCCGCTGAGCCTGCGCGTCCGGAGCCTGTGCTCCGCAACGGGAGAGGCCACAACAGTGAGAGGCCCGCGTACCGCAAAAAAAAAAAAAAAAAAAAAAAAAAAGAGGTAAGTTAATTTCATATAGTGATAAACGCTATGAAGAAAATAAAACAATATACAGAGAAAATGTAAATGGAGAGAGCTTAATGTAGCTACAGTGGTCATTAAAGGCCTCTGAGAACTGACATTTTATCAAAAGCTGATTGGTTAGGTAAAGACATGAGAATGCATTGGTCTTTTAGGAAAAGACTAATGAAGCGAGAGTGTTATGAATAAGGGGAGAGTGATATCAGAGCTATGGGCCCTAATAAGGAATTTGGGCCCATAATCCAAGTATGTGGGAAAACCATTGAAGGATTTTAAGAGGAATTCAATGATTGGAATTATGCTTTAAAAAAACATTTCTCTTAATACTCTTCACACCAAATACTGTATGGCTAGGGGAGAGCATGCAACCACGCTGAAGTTTTTATTTTAAATTTACAACCATAAACCTAATGCTGCCCACCAATTATACAATATTTCCTAGAGCCACTCTTTTAGATAACTTTTTCTATCATCAAATGAATATTCCTGCCTCACTCCCACTCTCAGTTGGTGACCTTTCTATTTCACCATGAAAATGGAAGCCATCAGAAGAGCACTTCTGCAGATTTTCTTCACCCAGTTTATTCACCCATCAGCAGCTGTACCCTATCCACTCTCTGATCATACACCTTTGTAAAACTAATTCTTCATTTATATGCTAGATTGCATTTCCTCTTTACTCATGGATGTCACATTAGCAAGTCTGCCTCTCCTATATTCTCAAATTTTCCTTTCTCTGCTGAAACATGCTTTTAACTCTCCCATCTTAAAAACCTTCTCTTGACTCCCCTACCAGCTACCACCCCATTTATCTGCTTCCCTTTGCAACAAAGTCTCTGAAAATATTTGCCTATACTGGCTTCCTCCAATACTCCTTCTAGCCACTCTTAAATCCATTCTAATCCCATATGAACCTTTCCACCACTCTTGGTTTTCTTCCTACCTCACAGATCTCTCCTCAGTCTCCTTTGTAGTTGTAGTTTCTCCACTTCTTTCTTAAATCTTAATGTTAGAATATTCCAGGGCTCAGTATTTGGCTATCATTTCTTCTCCCCACTGGTGCTGTCATCCAGTCTCATAATTTTAGATGCTATCATATGTCAACCTATTCAAATTTATATCTTCAGTTGAGCCCTTTCTCCTGAATTCCAGACTCTCATATCATTTCCAGCTTCTCATCTGATATTTCCACTTGAATGTCTAAGAGACATCTCAGATTTAAATGCCCAAAACTAAATTTCTGATATTCTACAAAAACCCACGCCCTTCCCAATCTTCCCCATCTCAGTTGATGAAAATTCCATCTTCCCAGCTGTTCAGCCAAAATCCTTAGATTCATCTTTGACTTTTCCTTTTCTCTCTCATCTAGTATTTAATCTGTCACCAAATTATACAAACAAATTCATCCCTTCTCGTCACCTACAGTGCTATCACCCTAGACTGACTACCATTATTTCTGTGAACTTTTACTACAGAATCTTCCAAACTAGGGCTTTGTTTTGCTTTGCTCCCACACTTGCCTGCAGCTAGATTGATATTTAAATAAGTCAGATTACATGCCTCCTTTTCTCAACATCCCGCAGTGGTTCTCCATTCACCTTGGAAAATAAAAGCCAAGGTCCTTAAAATTGTCTAGAAGATTCTACATCTCTGGCCCCATTACCTCTCGGACTTCATCTTCTAACAGTTTCAACCTTCACTCGCTCCACTTCCATTACACTGGCCTCCTTGCTGTTCCTCAAATATGCCAGACATGTGAGAACCATGGAGGCTTTGCACTTGCTATTTCTATCTTCCCCTAATGCTCTTTCTCAGTAACCCACCTGGCCAAGCCCCCCAACTTATTCAGTTTCTGCGTAAGTAGCTCTTTCTCAGGGTTGCCTACTCTGACCACTCTACTTAAAATTATAGCATTCCCCTCCAAGCATTCCTGTGTTCCCTTATCCTGCTATATTTTTACTATATCAATTTTTTAACATCTTTATTAGAGTATAATTGCTTTACTATGGTGTGTTAGTTTCTGCTGTATAAAAAAGTGAATCAGGGCTTCCCTGGTGGCGCAGTGGTTGCGCGTCCGCCTGCCGATGCAGGGGAACCGGGTTCGCGCCCCGGTCTGGGAGGATCCCACATGCCGC
>NC_041232.1:34180335-34226579 GCF_002837175.3 Physeter macrocephalus
TGGGAGGATCCCACATGCCGCGGAGCGGCTGGGCCCGTGAGCCATGGCCGCTGAGCCTGCGCATTCGGAGCCTGTGCTCCGCAACGGAAGAGGCCGCAGCAGAGGGAGGCCCGCATACCGCAAAAAAAAAAAAAAAAAAAAAAAGTGAATCAGCTATACATTTACATATACTGTATCAATTTTTAATTAATTTGCTACATTATTATTTATTATGTTTATTTACTATATCCTTCACTTGCATATTAGTTCAATGAGGGCAGGAATTTTTGTCTGTTTATCCACTATTGATTCCCATCACCTACAAACAGGCCTGGGACACAATGGGCTCAATAAAATTGTTTTATTGTAAAAAATTAAATATGTAAATGAATCTTAAAAATTTAATATTATACTCAGAAAACAAGTCAGAAGAATACCTACAATATGATTTAATTTATATAAAGATCAGAAACACAAAACTTAAAACAACTATAGAAACTTTTATGATAAATATTTTTTAAAAGGAATGCTTTTTATCTGGAAGCGAGCACAGAGAATGTAACTGGGAATCTCAAGTTACTCCTTCTTAAGTCTGGTTGTGAGGACGTGGGTAGGCATTTTATTGTTATTCTTTAAACCATACATAAATATAACATTTCTTTTCATATATGTAAAATATTTATTTCATAATAAAAATTAAAAACACATTATATTTCTGTACACTTGAGTTTTGAGGATGCATTATACCTATGTAGTGATTTTTTATAGAAACAAACACTGCTTTTGTAACCTCATTTGATCCTCAAAACCTCGTATCCCCACTCTACTCACTAAAATGACTTCTCAAGCCACAAGACTAATCACTGGGACAGTCAGGTGTAGGACTTGGGTCTTCTGATTTCAGAGATTTGGACGGAAATGTACATTGATATTAACGCTGGGTTCACACTGGGTGTAAATTTGATGTAGTAACTTTGAGAATGTTCAGAGAAATTCGACATTAATTATGTCATTAACTAATCATATTGATTCTTATTCTCCTGCATAAAATGTTGGCCCTCACATTAGGTTCACCTGAAGTTAAATTCAAGCTTTCTGCCTTGGCATTTAAGAGCCTCATGCTCTGACTACAACCTTCCCCACCTCATCTTCTACATTCTACTCCAGTTGTACTGGTGCATTTCCCAAGCATGATATGTCCTTTCCTATTATATTTCCTTTGTTATGATCATATGGTTATCTTTTTTTTTTTTTATTTTGCAGTATGCGGGCCTCTCTCACTGCCGTGGCCTCTCCTGTTGCGGAGCACAGGATCCGGACGCGCAGGCTCAGCGGCCATGTCTCTCGGGCCCAGCCGCTCCGCGGCATGCGGGATCCTCCCGGACCGGGGCACAAACCCGTGTCCCCTGCATCGGCAGGCGGACTCTCAACCACTGCACCACCAGGGTAGCCCCATATGGTTATCTTAAGACACCATCCCACCATCTCTGCTTATTGGACTTTTGCCTTTCCCTCAAAAAGAGCTTAACTATCCCCCAAGCCCAAATAAGCCATCTCCAAAATTCCCTTTTGTAACTAATTGCTACCTTCTTGGTGAAACCATTGTAGAGTATTGGTACTTTAATTAGAGTAAATCTTTTATTCTATCTTGTACTATACCTCATACTTTATACTAAATTAGCAGTTACTTGAGAAAACAGTCTATCCTATGTGTATTTTTATCCAACAGTAACAATGGTATAGTATATTCTTTTGACAACCTTTAAATGGAATCCAGCAATTTGCTCAAATAAATAGGAAATAAATTCTTAATGGGTTCCATAGACATGTAATTTTCTTAAGTTTTCCTTAAATTCTTAAATTCCTTAAATTCTTCAAGTTAAATTTAAAAGGATACAGTTTTTCCTATTTGAAGTTATAATCATGTAAATAAATGGCATTTGATTCTATCATAATCACTATTATCACCGTTATTGATGATGGTAGTGGTTAAGGGCTTACTGTAGAGGCTTAGAAATCCAAACAAGGGTGTTTTCTAATGGTAGGAGAAATCAACATCTCATCTACTTGTTGCTGTACATTAGGCATAGATGAGAGTGTCGGGTCTGACCAGCACTCCTAATTTCATTCTTCATTTGTTATACAGTATTCCAGGTGTACTGCTGTTTCTGAGACAGCCAAGAGGTTGTGAATCAAATCTGGTAATCTCATTCTTTGCATGTACAGGCACGTTTCAGTAACAGAGCAAGTGTCAGCGTAAATGAATCTATTGATCCTTTTTCAAAATTCGACTACAAACCAAGTTAGAATCAGATTAGATGTCAAGTGAAATAGTTATAGCAAGGTCAGTGACATAATTAAGAACACTGTTGAGTATTAGGAGGAAAAAGAGGGTATTTTTTTCCTGTTAAAGAGTAACAAACGCTATGTGAATACCAATAATTTGGTTGCCCATTAAAGTACAAGTCACATTAATATTTGTCTCTTAATGGTCTTTAAATTCTGCCTATTTAGCACTGACATTGACAGGTTACATAATAAAGTACTCCCAAGGAAACCCTCCTCAAAAACTTTTTATTTAGAGATGGCACTCACACTCGCTTCCACAATACATCACACTGATTGTTCACTACCTTTCTAAATCTACATGTTAAACATTTCCTCTGAGAGAACATATGAAGTATAGATACAAAAAAACAACATCCCACTAAATTGATATTACGAAACCATCTCATTAGGAAAAAAAAGGTAGTCGTTTATTTGACTAAATTAAAGGCAAATGACGTCGCCTTCCTTTTCTGTTTATACCAACCCAGCATTCAGCTTTGCTTATAGAAATAGATGTGGTCTTCAATTTCTTGCATCTCAACCACTCACCATTTTAGCTTATTCCAGGGCACTGCAAGCTATCATACATTTCAAAACACCTCCATAAGAACAGCATTCAACTACTCTCTGAACATTTCTGCTTTTATTTACCAGTCTCTCTCTTTTCCTAAATGAATTACCCTTTCTACGTATATCACGCTAACAACTGTCAACCTAACATCTACAATACAAATCCCTTAATCCTATGTGTCCTCCAATTTCCTACTTTCCCTTGTCAGCCAACCCTTTGGAAAGAGAAATCCTTGCTTACCATCTTACCTGTTTCCTCACATTTTATTGCCTTCTATTTTACCTGCTTACCCCTCTCTTAAAACTGCCGTGATGGTGCTCACCCTTCACTTGAACTATCCAAAGAACACTCTTCTCTCTCTGCTACATTATATACTGTCGACTCCTGGCTCCTTTCTTAAAGTCTCCACTTGCTTGGTTCCTAGGCCCCTGATCTTGTGCCCTTACTTATTCCAGATCAATTCTTGCTTTCTTTCACAAGACTCTTCTTCAGATGTTCACCAATGGGATGTAAGAAAATTGGTTTATGATATTCCAGGAACATCCTTAAAGGAAGGGGATGTACTCATCTTCACCCCTTCCCTTTAGATAAAGTGCAGATGAAATATCTGGAGATCCAGCAGAAAACGTGATATCTGGAGATCTTGGCCCCTGAGGTTGGTCCACGTGTTGAGAATGTAAGAGTAACAAGATAGAAGGAGTCAACAATAATAATATAACTGCTCTACCAGCACTTGTATTAATCATGTTGTTTATTTTACAATGTTTTGACATCTTGGGGGAGCAGGGGTGGGTGGGGGGACTTGCTGGCTGAGGACACTGCCCCTCTCAAGGTGAGCTGATTCCTGTTGTCATTCAATCACCTTTATAAATTAAGAACCAGGCACAAATCAGCCTTGGACTATTTTATCTCTGAACTTTATTGATATGACTTCTATCTTGTTCAAATAACTGTTATTTACAGTCAAATATTCTAACACAAACATATATCACTGGTATAGTCCCTTCAAATACAGCATGTTTAAATCATGCTCATTATTCTGTCCCCCTCAAACCTGCTCTTACTATTTTTTCTTTTCCAGAAAATATTATCATGATGTAAGCAGAGTCATCCAAACCAGAAACCCAAGAATCATCCTAGAATTCTTCTCCACCTTCATGTCTCAAATCCAACCAATATCCAGGGCTTTTATGTTTTACTCACTCCCCTAAATATTTTTTGACTGTATCTTTACCTTCCTTTGCATGTTAACTGCCTCTGCCTGCACTTCTGTCCTCCACTGATAAAGACACTTAAATACACATTATCTATTATGGCCTAAGAGCCCCTTGCCTCATCTTACCCTTCTACCTTTACAACTTTACCTTTTTCTACTATTTTCTTCTCTCCTTACCCTCCAGGCATAAGGCCCTCCTTTTTGTCACTTGAATACCTGATCTTATTTCCATTTTAGAGCCTTTACATTTGGCTGTTCACTCTGCTTGGAGGACTAATTCTTTCCCCAGGCCCTTCACACAGAGATACATACAATGACTATCTATCATATTACTATGCGAATTTTCTTTATAGCAATTATCACATCCGGAATTATCTTTTGCATATTATTTACCTTGTCGTCTGTCTCCCTCTTAATCTGTCACCTTCACTTCTGCATCCCTCTTACCAAGCACATAGGAGTTGCTCAAAAATTTGTTGAATAAATGAATGAATGAATGTTCTATTTCTAATTGTCCCCCTCTTCAGACCTATCCTCCCCTCAGAATGATCTAGATAGACTCTAACTATGAAACAATATTAATAAAGCTTTTCAGGGCTCCACTTCAACTCCACCAGGGGTTCCTAAATTTTAGTGTACTAGTTAGGAAACACCTTGAAGCATAGATTCCCAGACTTGCTCTCAAGAGATCATGATTTGATACATCTAGTTTAAGGTCTGAGAAAAGTCATTAAATGTACTTTCAACAAGCACTTCAAGTAATTCTAAGGCAGGTGATTCATGAAACATGCAGAATAAAAATTCATATCCCTTAACCTGGCCTACAAGGTCTTCTATAACCTGGCCTATAAATGGGAAATGGGGAGTTATTGTTTAATAAGTATAGAGTTTCATTTGAGATGATGAAAATGTTTTGGAGGTGGATAGTGGTGATGGTTGCCCAACAATGGGAATCTACTTAATGACAGCAAACTGTACACTTAAACTTAGCTGAAATGGTAAACTTTGCTTTAGGTAAATTTTACCAAAATAAAAAGAAGCAATCCAAAACAATAATCCTTATAATTATCATTGCCCCATACCAGTTAAGTACAACTATGTGATATTCAGTATGTTTTCCTTTACCTCATTGAGCATAATTATAATAGCTGCTTTAAAATCATTGTCTGATAACTTGCAACACTGAGTCATCTCATGGTTGGTGTATATGTCTTGTTCTTCCCCTGGGAATTGGTCACATTTTCCTGATTTTTTGCATTGTCAGTAATCTGGTATTGTATTCTAGACATTGTGAATGGTATGTTGCATAGGTCCTAGGTTCTGTTATAATCCTCTGGAGAATGTTCATGTTTCTATTTTAGAAGGCATTCAACCTGGTTAGGTTCATACCTTAAAGTCTGTTTGCTTTCTGTAGAGGTAGTTCAAATTTCTACTTAGTTATTTAAGTCTTTGTTACATTGGTTTGAGTCTGTCTCATATATTTAGTCAGGAGACTTGTTCAGGTGATTCAAATTTCTGTTAAGCTCCCTAAGCCTTGCTATAGTTCTTTGGTTGTATCTCATGCATGTATAGTTCAGGGATTAATCTGAGACTGTTTCTGGTTAATACACAGAATTAGAGAACCACTTTCAGGCTCTCTTCCTTCCAGGATTTCTCCCAAACTCTCTGGCCAACTGAGGCTCCCTTTTCTGACTCTTCTATCCAAAGAGATAGAATTTATATCAGTTTTAGCTGCTTGTGCCACTGTACAACTCCATGGATTAGGCCTGCCCTTGGGGTAAAATTGCAAGAGGCGGGAAAAAATAGTGAATCCCCCTCCCAAGCACTTGACTTCTCCAAGTTGTGATACAACTCCAAAATCCTGTGCTTTGGTTTACTTTTCAGTCTCCATGTTGGTGTTCGTTTATTTTGTTCTGAGTTTTTAAGTGCCATCAGCAGGTGGATCTGGCTGGAGTGAGCTTACACTATCCTGTACCAGAACCGATGCTTGTCCCACCTTTCTGTTTTTTTATTTGTGGACGTTAGTAAGCTGCGGCCAGGAAGTAAGAACTGCTTTAGTTTTTTCAAACACAAGGACTTTAAATATAATTGAATTGGTTTTACAGGTAATGGAAGGTCTGAGAAGCTTACAAGGAGATGAAAATCAACAAAAAGACTGACAACAGCTGAAAACTGCTACTAACCCTAGCGTTGGAGGGACAATGAAAGGAGATGTTGCTATCAGAGCCCAGATGTCAGGGCTCTCTGGCAGAAGCTAGAACATCAGAAGATGCACTGCTGGGACCACAGTGGGAGTTGCTCAGTTAGGATTGAGGCTACAGAGAAGCTCATTCACAGCCAGAGATGCTACAAGAGGCACAGTAATTTCGGGCAGGATACCCTGGCTTCTCCCATCCTTCTCACCTTCCAGTATCAGTACCCACATTGACCAAACATTCCTGGAAGCCAGAGTGCAAGAGAGCCAGGGAAATGTGATTTCTAACACAGACAGCAAATCAGGAGAAGGTATGAAAATAGATCGGAGTCAAGCACTTGGCTAGCACACTGGAATATTCTGAAGTAAATCTGAGAGATCCATTATTTTGCCCACAAGTACTAACACTTGAAACATTTAAGGTATGTTAAAAAAAATCAAAACAAATAACGTCAATTGCCTAAAAGCTTGATATCTGCCAGAAATGTAGGAATGGCTAGCATTTGAAATTATTATTTCTCAAGATGCATATCATGTCATATCATTCCAATTATTGGTATGAGAGAGTGAAAAGCCAGCCATTCTCTGGTCCATGCCTTGATCTCCAATCAAGATCAAAAGGAAGAGCCAGGAATCTGGGGCCAAAAGTATGTGAGTGAGTGACATTCTGAGTAAAATGAACAGGAGGGGTTCTTCTTCCTAACTGAAAATTCAGAAAACCCCTGAAAATATGGGAAATGCAGCTCACAGGGAAATGAGCTCACACTTCTCTGACAATATAACACCAGTTTCTGGTAGAGTGATTTTTTTAAATCCATAGATCTTTAATAGCAAAACATTTTAGGAGAGCTGTCAATATGTGCCCTCTAGCATGGCTCAGATCTTTCTCTCTGAAGAGGATATACCTTGAATTCTTAGAAAAAAGAATTCAAAGTGAAATTGCCAATACAAAAATTATAGATACTTTCTTTTAAAGTCATCCTCAACCTAGAATATGTTGTGGTTCTATGTTAAAAGTGGTTTAATACAGAATATATTTCTCTTGAGATAGAATTAGTTTGTGTAATTTTTAGACCAGTTAACTACTGCATAATTAAAGTTTGCAAATATGCCAGTGGTTCTCAAACTCCTCCAGCCCCAGCAGCAGTGACAAAGCTTCCCACGTGAGACAGCCCCATCAGCAGTCCCTGATCTGGCTGCACAGCTGTAACCAAATGAGCATTCGTTCTCCTTTATCTCTAACATCACTCTTTACTACAACTGAGCCCACCATGATCTAAAGAACAGTTTCTTCTTAAAGAATACACAAAACAAGAACAAAAACCAGTTATAATGATCAAACTGAAAACAATGCATCCATCTCTTCTCAATTTTTTTTTTCTTTTTGTGGCACAGATTCACCTGGGTTAGCATAAATACTATAGAAAGCATTCAGAGCTGATACTTTAACATTCCCAGGAAAATATGTGAACTTGCTTTAATGCCTTCACAGAAATACTACGGCCAATATAGTGCTTTGCACAGGTGTAATTTGTCAGTTTTATCACACACAAGAAAACAGTATTGTCTACTAAAAAATGTTCTCTTTGGATGTAAAACTAACCAAAAAAAAAAGTGTTAATCACAGTTGAGAAATGTGGGAGGAGCAATTGCTCCAAAAGATTTTCCCCAACCACACCTGGGGAAGGATGAGGAGAGAAAAGAAGAGGTGGAGGATGATGAGCTGCGGGGCGGGGCGGGGGGGGGGGAGCGGGGAATAGAAGGAAGGGAGGGAGGAGAGAAGGTAAACTATGTCTTTCTTTTTCCCCACAATCTTAGTTTGATTTTATCCTGATACTGCCTATGGGTAGTTACATTACCTAGATTTCACATAGATCTCATGCAGAAAATGCACAAGACTTTACAACTGAACACGTTTATGAAGGAATCACCAAGCACATATTTCGTATTGAGCATAGTAGTCAAACATGATATTATAAAAGAATCATGTCTAATCTTCCCCAGATTCCATTACAAGTTAAAGTCCCTGATCATCATTATCAGCATCAGTAAAAACTGATAAAACAGAGTTTTAGATTGATCTTTGCTCCATGTCACTCTATAGAGATTTCTCCCATCTTGGGAAAATAGAAAGGGCTCCACCCAGAAGGATCAAGCCAAGCTATTGAATACATACCCAGGTTTGAGGCTGGCAGGAAATATTTGAATAGACACTTCACAAAAGAAGATAAATGAATGGCTAATCAGCATATGAAAAAATACTCAATACCATTAGTCATAAGGGAAATAAAATTAAGACCATAATGAGATACCACTCTAAACCCAGTAGAATAGCTAGAATCAAAATGACTGACCATACCAAGGACTTACAAAGATATAGAGAAGTTGGTTGGGGCTCTTCTGCCCTGATGGTAGGGGTGCAAATGGTATAAACACTGTGGAAAAAACTGTTTAGCCATTTCTTATAAAGTAATACAGTCTTAGAAAGTGAAAGCCTGCAATTCCACTCCTTGATCTTTGCCCAAGAGAAGGGACAATGTATTTTACAAAAAGAAAAAAAGAACAACAAAATGCCCATCAACATTTAACTGAGGGGGAAAAAGGTGGTATATTCATAAAAGGGAATATCACTTGACGATAAAGGGCATCAAACAACTGACACACAACATGAATGAATCACAAAAATTATGTTGAGTGAAAGAAGCCAGACACAAAAGAATCCATAGTGTATGATTCCGTTTATATGAAATTCTAAAAGAGGCAAATTGAAACTACAGTGTCAGGAAGCAAATCAGCAAGTGCCAGTGGCAAGGGAAAGTTGGGGGACTAACTCCAAAAGAGCATGAGGGAAATTTGGAGGTGATGGAAATGTTTATCTTGATTGAGTTAGTGGTTAATGAGTGTATACATTTGTCAAAACATCAAAATTATAGGTTTACCTTATTGTATAGAAATGCTAGGCTCAAAGGATATTATTTTCAGAATCTTATACAGTATCTTTAATAATTTTGACTATTTGCTAGCATTTGTTGTGCACATAATTTTAGATATATCATCTCGTGTAGCCCTCATAATACACACCCAGATAGATATTCTTATTGTTATCATCTTAAAGATGAGAAAATGGGGCTCAAAAATGTTAAATAATAGATTCGCCTGAGATGATATAGTCAGTAAGTTGCTGTAGTATGATTAAACTTAATTCTCTCAGAACCATGATTCCACATTATCCTCCTATAATTCTTTAGGATTTATTTTAATCAGCACTACTTCCTGTCATATTAATCTACTGATATTTTATTTTAGAGATTGACAGAAAAGCTCTCACTCATGACTAATTTCAAGATGAAATTAGTGCAATTATCTTTACCCTGACTTTCTTATTACCTATGTATTATCTCCTAATTATTGTCTCTAGACATTTTTAACTAATAAAGCTACAACATAGGTGAAATTACTTAATTCTCCATCAACTATCTGAAAATAAGTCTTCTGATTTTGTGCCACTTTAATTACCTATATCCTCCAAATAATATTTGGTCCTGCTTGTTATATATTAAGAGTATTCTGAATTTTCTTCTGGTCCCTCAGTGATGAACTCTTTTATCATTTATTCTCATAATATTGGAAATGCCCTTTCACAGACACACAGAAAGACTTATTGATTAGGGCCAGATTCTATTGTCAGTTTTGCACATGGTTTCCGTTAAGTTTTATGTTTAGTCCTCCTAATCGCTCATTTGAAAATTTTTAGTTCACTCTACTTACTGGTAGATATCTGCTGACACCTACTAACTTATCAAGGAACTATAAAATACCCAATTTAAACTACAGTTTGTTCTAACAATGGCCAAGTTTATTTATATTTTAGTCTTCCTGAAAAAAAAAAAAAACTTTATGCCAAAAAGTCCTATAAAAATCTCACATAGTAAGCCAGTAAATTTTTACACTCTTTAAAAGGGTATAAAAAATTAGGAGTTGTGTTAAACGATAACACTTACATATCAGACAATTCACGAGTAGGAATCAGAACGTTCAACTCTACAAGTGGATCTCTTCCAGGGTCTCTTTAACAGGTCTTACATAGCAAACTCAGTTCTTTCTAACTATTTTCAGATTCAAGATTTGATCTTTACATAATGAGTTTTAAATAATTACCACATCACAGATAAGTCACTGATAGTTGGTTTACTTCAAAAAATAAATTTGAATCCCTTGCCTCAGACAAGGATAATACCAGTAATAGCTTGTTCCCTACATCACCAAATGTATAAATGCTATTTTTGTGCTTTTGTCAACACTAGCCAGCAAGCAACTCAGTCCATATTTGCCTTGATTTACCTCCTCAGGGAAAGCATGCTGCTCTCTCAAAGATGCAATCTCGGGTAGTAGAAGACAAGGAAGCTGAGGGAGACCTTCTAGATTCCTGAAAAAAACCACGGTAGCTCAGTCAGCCTTCCAAATATGGTGATATTCAAGAAGCCCTGTCCATCCTTTATGTCCAAGCCTCGGAGGATTTGAGGGGTGCTGCCCTTATTCTCCACAGATGCAAGGGAATCAGCAGGGTAGAAGACAATAGCACCCCAGCTAAGGAAGCTGCTTCAGATACTACAACCAGCTATTCCATCTTTGGACATTATTTCAGAACCTAAAAAGTCAGCAAATGTGTACAATACTTGAACAGTATATACTAAACAGGCAACTTTATCATGGTCCACATGTAAGCATCTCATTCATGAGGAACCATCTCACTCCTTTATACCTTTTGGAAGAAGCATCCATCAGGACATTAGCATGTCCTCTCTGAGAAAAAGAGAAGCATTAATTGAATGCTTTTAACGTCTGAAATCCCACGTTAGTGGCTTCCTTTGGAGCCAGAACAAAGTCAGTACAAACTCCAGCACTAACAGAGGAAGCAAAATAAATGATATGCATCAGAGATACATGACCTCTCCAAACACTCTTTTTTTTAAAGAGTTAAAGGGCTTTTAAAAGCCAAATTTGGGGGCTTCCCTGGTGGCGCAGTGGTTGAGAGTCCGCCTGCTGATGCAGGGGACACGGGTTCGTGCCCCGGTTTGGGAGGATCCCGCATGCCGCGGAGCGGCTGGGCCCGTGGGCCGCGTCCGCTGGGCCTGCGCGTCCGGAGCCTGCGCTCCGCAACGGGAGAGGCCGGAACGGTGAGAGGCCTGCATACCGCAAAAAAAAAAACAAAAAAAAACCAAATTTGGGCTTCCCTGGTGGCGCAGTGGTTGAGAGTCTGCCTGCCAATGCAGGCGACACAGGTTCGAGCCCTGGTCTGGGAAGATCCCACATGCCATGGACCAACTAGGCCCATGTGCCACAACTACTGAGCCTGCACATCTGGAGCCTGTGCTCGGCAACAAGAGAGGCCGCGATAGTGAGAGGCCCGCGCACCGCGATGAAGAGTGGCCCCCGCTTGCCGCAACTAGAGAAAGCCCTCGCACAGAAACGAAGACCCAACACAGCCAAAAATTAATTAATTAATTAATAAAATAAAGTTTAAAAAAAAAAAAAGCCAAATTTGCCAAGTCCCTGCTTCGAGTAGCCAATGAAAATGGGAGCCAACCCATAGTCAAATTATTAACACTATCTTCTTAACCATAACTGAAAATCTATTAAATGTGCCCTTGCACATTAGATGACTCACCTGCCTATAGCAATTCACTAACCCCAGGTATGTAACAGGGAGGTGTGTCTTGACACAACTTAAAACCTCCATGGTAATTGAAGCTTCATGGAGCCATATTCACAAATACATTCTTCCAGAATGTCAGAGGTCAGGCACCACAGCCTAGACCATCCCCTCCCTACGATAGCCAACACCCAGTTCCTCTCTCTGGCAGACTATGGCTCATGACTAACCTTACTTTAATTTGTGCTAGCATTAGCACCTTTGGGAAAGTAGTTTAGGCTAGTTTGGAGTAAGAATTGGGGAATGGATCCATCAGACTTAGCCAAGTAGAATCCATCCTTCTCTGGTCTAATTGCTTCCTTCTCCTCAACCTACCCCCATGCCTCCAGCCAGGATCCACTCTTCTCACCCTAGACTAACCAAGGTTTATCCCCCGTGTCACAGATTGGCTCATCAGACAGTCCTCCCCCAATTAATGCTTCTCTTTTTCTCAGTCCCTGTCACTGAGGTCCAGAGGTACAAATCCTCTCAGCTCTGTCCTGTCGCACATTTATCCCTTAATCGCATCCTGCCTTTCCCTCTCCTGTAACCACCTCCCGTGTATGCAGCCTGTCCCTACAAGCTAATCGTAAGCTACTGGAGAGCAGGGGCCTTGTCCTCTGTCTGTTCTCAAGGAACATTTTTTTTTTTTTTGGCCATGCCATGAAGCATGTGGGATCTTAGTTCCCCAACCAGGAATCAAACCTGTGCCCCCTGCATTGGAAGCATTGAGTCTTAACCACTGGACCACCAGGGAAGTCCCTCAAGGAACATTTGGTAAAGTAATACACGAAGATGTCAGATAATTAAGACTACCTAAATTATTTTTCTTAAAATGATGTAATTAAACCTTGCCCAAAATGATATTTAAAGAATTCACTGTTTTAGAGAAACTGGATATTTTGGTTGTCCTGCCTGTTACCTGAGTCTGAAAGCAACTGTAAACCTGACCTAGAGAATTAAGAGCCTAGTCCAGTATGCAGCATGCATGTGAATCAATCACAATTCACATTAGTGATGTTCTTATCCACACCTTACACATCAGTTAAATTACTGGGTCTTTATTACCACCACTGTGCTTAAGTTCTTCTTCTGCTTCCATATCTGTCCTACTAAACCCCCAACTCATTCCTGGGATTATATTACTGATCCAAAATTCTCATGCCTAAACTGGGTCCTTGCTAAATCCATCCACACCTTCATGACACTGTCTGCCCAGCTCTATCTCTCCCAATTGTCTGGTCGTTCTCTTCCAAGTCTCTGTTAAGCTCTGTCACCTCTCATCTGGTGTGTCGGTTACCTAGTGATGCGTAGCAAATCCCCTCCATAGCCAAGGGCTACAACAACCATAAATTATGTCTCATGATTCTGTGGGTGGGCTGGGCTCAGCCAGTTGGTTCTTCTTTTGGTCTCACCTGATCACTTATGCATCTTCAATCATCTGTTCTCTTGACTAGGACTAAAAGGTCTAACACACCCTCACTTACATGCCTGGGACCTTGGCACTAGCTCTCATCTGGAGCGCTCTCTCCACAAGGTTCATCTTTTGGAAGTCTACCCAGGCTTCCCAATGATGGTGAGGTTCCAAAAGGGGACAGGAGCAGAAGCTACAAGGTCTCTTACAGCCTAAGCTTTGGAACTCACATGATGTCATTTCTACTACCTTCTATTGGTCAAAGCAAGTCATAAATCTGTTCCAGATTCAAAGTAGTGGACAAAGAATGTCCACTTCTAGCTGAGAAAAGCAGAAATTTCACATTGCAAAGCAGTGTGTTTGGGAGCCATTATAATGATCTTCCACATTTGTTCTGTGTGGTCCCTCAGAAAATCTGAGCTTCTGCTGCCCTCCTCCTAACATGGGCAGCCAACAAAGAAGTGCACTTATTCTCACCTCAAACTACTCATGGAGGAACATGAGGATAATAAAAAACATACAATGGAGTCATAACTGAGATTAAAAGGTAGAAAGAAGTTAGGACAGAGAAATGGCAGACAGCTTCCTCTCCCACC
The DNA here is from genome assembly GCF_002837175.3 of Physeter macrocephalus. NCBI lineage: Eukaryota > Metazoa > Chordata > Mammalia > Artiodactyla > Physeteridae > Physeter > Physeter macrocephalus. The sequence continues at coordinate 34,194,326 of NC_041232.1, forward strand.
TGTGCTGCCCCAAAACATTATCCCTCAAGGAGCAGGTGCCACACTGCAACCAACGGGTGCTGACGTTTGCTGTATGGGACCATCTTATGAATTGCTCTAAGCACTTGGGAGCCCTGGGTAGCTGAGGTTAAGTACCTAAGGTCAAGTGGAGCATCAGAAGCCAGAACTGGTGCAGAGGGGAAGGCATGGGGACTTGATTACTTAGCCCTTCCTCCTTCAAGGGAGTGAAGTGCGACCCTAAAATTTGTTACATATTACCCGTCCAGCTCACCAGGGCTGACTAGACAACTAGAATTCAGAAGAGAAGTCCTGTTTATAAAATGAGCAAGTGACCAGGGAAGCTCATAGGGGGTATCTCCTAGAAAGTGGTTGATAAGCAAAGTGCAGCAAGAAGTTTTCAGTGAAGAACCTGCGAATGTGGCAAAATCAAGAGAATTGGTCAGAATTAGAAGAAAGGTGGGAGGACTCTGGTTTTTAAATTTATGTGTGTTTATTTAAGTAGAACATTGTGCAGTGTATCACTGGCCTTGAATTACTGGATTTTAGTCCCTTCTTGGTTCTGTGATCTAATTATGGATATATTAAACTTCCACTCATGTCATCTGCACTTAGAACTAGTACCTCTTACCCAGCCCATAATTTTCCCTCGATGCTGGCTATTTTAAGGAGAAATTTAGTCACCCTAATCACATAGTTTCCAAAGTTAATGATTTCCTAAAGCAAGGGAATCATTATAAATGGGTCCATATTGCTTTCCTCTAATATCTTTCCTGAGCTGAAATGAGTTTATATACTAATGAGCACTAAAAGTAAATTTTCAGAAGCATTTTTAGGGCTGGTGTCTGGCTCAGACATTTACATTCCCTTGCAGGAAAAGAAACTGTGAAGAAGGAAAATAATACCCTTTTAAGGTAAGTCTCAGTGAATTGATACATTAAACACAAGTGCTGATGAAGCAATCAATATAACTATATTATGCTAATCAGAAAACAACCAATACAAACCAAATTCCTCTATCATGTTATTTATATGTTGGTCTTGACATAGAAACATGGAATCTGAGGAGATTCTTAACTTGAATGTACAAGCAACAACATGAATATCAATAGGATAAACATTTTGAAAGGAAATAAGAATAATATATCCTGCATGGATTTACAAAATGGAGCCATCTTGAGGGGGAGAAGTTTGCTTTGGTAAGTGTAGAAAAATTCAGTAAAATTTTCTCAACCATGACTAACAGAATAAAATGAACCAGAGGATTTGTTATAATTATTTGTTGGATTTCATTTTACTTTTGGGGGAGGTCGGTAGAAGGAGAGTTGTCTAATAGAAACATCCAAGACCTGTTTTCTTAAGATTTTAAAATATATCTCTAATATAAGCAAGTGTATTACTGTACACTTTTCTGGGCCTTTATGAAAACTATGGATAATTCTGGGCACCAAATGGACATTGGACTAAATGATTTATATTACTTGTATTCATTCTGATGAGATCATGCTCATGAGTAAATGAGTAAAAATAAGTAAATGAGTAAAAACAAGATGAGTGACAATAAAACTTAGAAGCTTTTAAAGAAATATGTTAAAAGAAGTAACAAAGTTGAAAATTAATTTCTCTGCAGCTTTGCCATGTTATCTCAAAATTCAAAGATTTCAGAACAAATTTGAGAATCTCAGAGCAATATGTGACTCAAAGATAGTATCTGTTGTTCTCTTTGTTCCCTTGACATTGCATATTCTTTCAAATGCCTCTGGTGAGAGATGGCAAATCAGTTGGTAATAGAAGTGTGAAATAAAAATCCGTGAACGTACAAACGAAGAAAAGATAGCTATGAAAATTTGTACTGGAAAAAAACCTAAAAAGCATAGTCTATATGAGTACAGAGCACTTTTAACAGAAGTAACTGAATTATAAAGCAAGTTCAGATTCTAGTAGTTAAAAATTAGGATTTTAAGGAGATTTCTAAAACAATACTCCATACTTCTGCTCACATTTCACGACCATAACTCAATCCCACAGTCATATTAGGTGGTGAAAGAGACTAGGAGAGGCAGACTATATCAGTGAGCAGTAATTCACTCACTACAAGCCTAAGTTCTATGACAACGGAGAGGACGGTTATCAGGAGGCAGCTAGCAATCTCTGCCATGTTCCTATTCCACAGCTCTTCTTTAAATGCTCCCCTCATTTGACTCCTAAAATGTGGTCATAACATCTTGTTAACATAGCACATGCTGATTTGGGAGACAACACCTCCCCCATTATCACATTTAGCTGCATATGACCTTGTAAAGTAGACATGATTATTCCCTTCCAATTCTACCCATAAGAACCAGATGCTCAGGGAATTGCTGTAACTTGTCAAGAGTCAGGACAAGCATGAATGGGTTTTCGTTTTGTTTTTTCTCAGTTTCATTCTAGACCCAGTTTGTTCACCATTACACCACAACTTTAGGTTCATCTTCTGCCTCTCAGATTATCCTTCTACCATCTGCTAAGATAATTTTCAGAACAAAGTAAAATCATGATTCACATTGACAAAGGCTCCCTCCTTGACCAAACTTTTCTTGAGGACCTCTGAGTTCTCTTCTCAACAAGGACTTTGTCCTCAGGGCTGCCTAGCCCAGTTGGAAGAATCCTGGTAAGCCAGTTTAGAGAGAATATTTCCACCCTTGATATCTGAACATCCTAATTAGCTGATCAAATTCCTCACCCCGCTCCATTCTCCAAGTGATATCTGATCACCATGAGCTGCCATTAATAAGAATCCTGTTCGGTCAGTTTAACAAGAATTTCCCCACCTCTGATGTCTCCTCTCAGTAATTTTCCATCCACTGACCCCTCTCAACCTGCTCCTTGGCTATAATTCCCACTTGTTCTTGTTTTCAGAGTTGAACCTGATCTCTCTCCCCTATTGCAATGGCCTTGACACCTATCACAATAGTCCTGAATAAAGTCTTCCTTACTTTCAAACAAATGTCAGAATAATTTTTTCTCTAACAACATACAAATATAAAAATGAATGTGTGTTAAGGGATTTTTTTTTAATTCATATGATATGAGGGCCCAAGGCAGATGATGTAACAGGTTCAAAGGGAAAGTCAAAATAGTACAAATTTATTTAAGGGAATATTGAGATACATTGCAAATGAAGACAAACTGGTTTTTCCTTAGACAGGGGAGTCACATAAAAATCACAGAACTGCATTTACACATCTATCAGTTATCTACAACATATGAAGGAAGAGTTGTAAAATAGCTCAAAAACAAACTGTGATCAGGACTAGAATCTGATCACCTGAGAAGGTGTGCTACAGATAATGAATAGGTTTCCAATGAAACACACTTTTTTCCTACCCATCTGTGTTTGTCCTTGAATTAGTCCATACATGTAGGCTCATCTCCTTCTTTATTACTCCCTCAGATAAAGCATTCTATTTTATGGGTTAAATTCTCCTTCCTATACTGATCATCTCCAAATACTTACTTCCACCCCCTGTATGTCTCACCCACAGTATTTTAATGTTATGCTATGTTCACCCTGTACTTCAATGTTATACACGGCATCTATATTTGAAAACTCAAACATTATGTAAAACTTCAAGTACACAAAATTAATACCTCTGTGCATCCCATAAAATTAGGCCTACTTTTCAATAGACCCACTTCTGCTCTTGTCACAACTATTGTTCCAGTAACCCAGAATTAATGTCTTAGAATCATTTTAAATCTTCTAATTTGTGCTCCATATCCAATAGTAATTAAGTTCTGCTTATTTTTTCAACAAAACGTTTCTTAAATGCAAGCTTCCCATTCCCTTTTTTTTTTTTTTTTTTTTTTGTGGTATGCGGGCCTCCCTCTGCTGCGGCCTCTCCCGCTGCGGAGCGGAGCGCAGGCCCAGCGGCCATGGCTCACGGGCCCAGCAGCTCCGCAGCACGTGGGATCCTCCCAGACCGGGGCGCGAACCCGGCTCCCCTGCATCGGCAGGCGGACGCGCAACCACTGCGCCACCAGGGAAGCCCCCCATTCCCTTTTATTATTCACTTAGTCCTAAATGTTTTCTAGTCTTTCCTCCCTCATTTACATATCCTATTAATCTAATGTATGGCTACCAAATTAAGCTCTGTAAACCACTTTCAGCATGTAACATAGATATATAGCATAGCAAGTATACCAGATACAAAATTGAATAGGTATGGCAGTTGTAATTTTCAAAGGTGGCTTGTAACAATATCTCCATATACTCTTATTACTACATGATATTCCTTTGTGATTGCCTCAACCAACAGAGTACAACGGAGGTGACACTATTGACATCCAAGGCTGGGTCTTAAACTGTGATACAGTTTCTACCTGGCTCTCTCTCACGATGCTTACTCCTGGAACTCAGGCTCCATGCCTTACGGAAGCGCAAACCACATGGACAGGCCACATGGAGATATTGTAGCCAAGAGCCTCAGCTGAGGTCCTACCTAATAATCAGCATTAACCACCTGACGTGGGTGAGGAAGTCTCCAAGATGACTCCAACCCCAGCCCGTGTGACAGCCACCACACAAAAGAACCCAAGTGAGAACTGCCTGGCTGAGGCTGATCAACGACTAGAACACTGATAGATAATAATAATAAGCTATTATTGTGTTTTATGCCACTACATCAGGGTGGGCTGTGCACAAATGGCTAAGCAACACCATAGGTCAGGCATATTGTATCATAACCTAGGTTTTTTATGGCAAAAAAATTAGCCAGTGCAGAGTTTGTAAATTGTTGAATAGGTGTGGCATTTCTAAAATAGAAAACTGTTTTGCAATAACAAAATCACAAAGGGAAGAATGACATATTTGACTACCAAAACATTTATAAAATTTATAATGTAAGAAAAATAGAAATAAATAGTAAAGAAAACCAGCTTGAGAAAACATTTGATTATGTATGAAAAACAAAGTATCAGCACCCATACAAAATAAAGAGCTTATGTAAATGCCGCCCAAAATACAAAAGATGCCAGGCACAATTCATACTAGAGGGAAAAAGTTACAAAGATTTTGAAGAATATTCAGTCTTGGTTTGCTATAATCAAAGAAATGAAAATTAAAGCATCATTAAGATATAATTTTATATCTATTAAAACAAAAAAATTAAAATATTGACACCAAATTCTGATAATGTGGTGAAATTAATGTACTTATACACAACTGTGAAACTACAAAATTGTGTCCCTGACTGTTCCTTGCTGAAAAGTGATATGTTTTGAAAGTCATAAAATATTCATAAGTAATTAATTCAGCAGAAAAAGAACAGCTACCCAGGCAAAGATATTAATTACAGCATTATCAAAAATGGTAAAAAAAAAAATTAATAAAATTTAGGATGACACAGAATGGTGAGTAAACCACAGTGCAACATCTAACAGAATACTATGTAGTTATTGATAATAATTGTAGAAAATTTAAAGTACTTAATAATGGAATCTTAAAGAAAAGGAATACAAAACCATATAAGTATATTCACAAAACAAAGACAAAAAGGAATATTTTTTAAATCGTTGTATTCAGTTCTTGAAATTGTGAGATATCTTTCCTTTAAAAAACTAGCTGTAATGTGAACTCATGGTTTTGTAATAATAAGGGAAGAAAATAGATCAGTGACAAAATGAATGTAAAAATCGCAAACCTCAGAAACAATCAAGCTTTTAAAACGTTTGTTTCCTTTACGATTGGTTCAGTCAAAAGACATTAATTAAAACATAATGAAATAAATCTACCAAGTATATTATCTTGGAGAATGTTAAACTCATATCTTACATTTTTACCATTTCCAAAAGAATTCCAAACTAATGATTACCCCAAATCAAAAAAAGTTCACAGTGTGAACTGCCATATCTAAAAGAATCAAAAATAAAAGGAATCATTCTATCTCCACAATTCAAAAATTCTTGTTAACATTATAGTACAAGTATAAATATATACCTTTCAGTTAAGGATTATTATGGCAATGATTGAAGATGAGACAGAAAGTGAAGAAGGTACAGACACACAAACGTATGCAGAATGTGTGCAACAGTTGTAAGTAAATAACCATTAACAGATGGTAAATTCTTTTTGAGTGACCTTCAGTAACAGGCACTATCCCGCTTACAAAGCAGATGCCACACAGAAGTCCTATAATTATCCATCAGTAAGGAGAATTTGGAGGAGATTAAAGAATAGAGAGGTCTGTGCTTTCATTTAACACACACACCTCATATGTAAAATGGTGGCCTTTTAAAAACACACTAAATGTTCATCTACAAGCTGTCAGGTCACAGATGGAAAGGTGATTTCAAAGACATCTTTCATATGTAAATTCTAAATAATTTACTCAAGAACATGGCTTGGGCTAGAAAATATTGCCAGTCAGTCCTCTGTATGCATTTTTTTTTTTTTTTTTTTTTTTGTGGTATGCGGGCCTCCCTCTGTTGTGGCCTCTCCCCTTGCGGAGCACAGGCTCCGGACGCGCAGGCTCAATCTGTATGCATTTTTATATGCCAAGCCTGACAACCCATCTGTCTGTAGTTCTCTTCCTTACCCCAATAAAATTCTATACATCCCTCAAACATAAAGATGAGTAAGGGAAGTAACACAGGCAGAGCTACACAAGAAAGCCTATTTTTTCTCATACAGTAGAAGTGATTTATAACCAGCTGAAAAATTAGTAGCCAGAGAACAAAGTATATTCTTTCTCATATGTCAGTTAGATCAAGGTCTGGAACATGCTGACAAGCTCAACGGCTAATGCAATTAGATTGCACCATTGGGCCTCTGAGGGCTGACATGGCCATGCATCTCCTTAGACCTGTGTGGTAACCAAGTTCATGGTAGGTGCAAATCTGCAGGATGTAATAGGCCCAAAGACCTTTAAGAATGTCCTCAGAATCTCTAATTTATACATTATTCAACTCGAATAATAGGTTCACTAAAGCAAAATACTGTGCATTAGAATAATTATGTTTACATGTGTATGAAAACCATATTTTCTTTAAACACCATTTGAATATAGTTCCTGGTACTCTCTGACATTTATTTTACTGAGATGTAAGAAATTCAAGTAAAGGATTGAGCAAAACAACAGAAGCAATTGAATTACTTTAATGATTTTATATACCACAGCATGTAATGCCAAGTGTTTTCACATGTTATCTCACTTAAATATGATTTTATGTTGTATGAAGGAAGCAGACAAAAACCAGCACATATACTACGATTCCACTTATATAAATGTTTAGTTAATGAAAATTAATCTATAGTGATAAAAAGCAAATCAGTGGTTATCTGGGGATGGAGCAGGAGACAGGAAGGAGGAAGGAATTACAAAGGGTTTTTACAGGGAAATTTGGGGCATGATGTAGCTCTCCATTATGTTTAATGAGTGTACATGTAACAAAAACTATCAAATTGTACACTTTGTGTTCAGTTTATTATGTCAATTGTATGTCAATAAAACTGTGTACAAAAAACAAATTAAAATGTTATTATTTTTAAAGAAAAGGAGACTTCCAATAAGGTTTCAGAGAATTAAAAGCCCTCCCTTTTCTGGAACTGGGTTGTTTTAGTTTATCAAGGTAACATTCATATTTTTTCATCTGACTTTCCCGTCTACACTACACTGACAGTAATAAGTTATTTCTCTCTTCTTTTAACCTCTTCACTAATTACAGAGAAAATTATAGACTAGATGCCACAGAAAGTTACAAAGGCGTGTGCTCCTACCATTAGGACGTATAGTAGACCCCTGTCAGTGAAGTATCTCCTTTCCTGTTAGAATAGTAGAGACCCTCAGAGATCATCTCTTACCATCTTGGCCTTGAAAGTTTGCCGATCTGAAAAAGGCTATCTGTTTTTCCCATTCTGAAAGATTCCCTATGAAGAAAATTCCACCAACAAAGTAATAACTTCTTCTAAGAGTTCTTATTTAGCATTTTCTATGTGACATTTTCCCAAGTAGGTAATTCCCAAGGTATAGAATTTTGGACCTGCACACTTGCTCAACACATATGCTTATATACAGGGCCATGCTTCTTCTAAATTTGCTAAATTTCTCTGTGAACACAAATCCGCATTGCATGCAATGAATAACTAGTGTAAAAATAGAGCCTCATCAGCTTTAGTCGCAATTAAGCCTTTTATTAGATATGCTCTGTCTCCTCTTATTACTTACCAAAGAAGAGAAAACTATTTAGTCAAGTACTAGATACAGAAATGCATGCTATCTTTTCAAATTAGTTTTGACCAAAACCAGACTAATTTAGCTACAGAAGAGGGTTGACTCTACAGGTAATTATCACAAATTTCATTTAAGAAGGATTCCTTCAACAGTGGTAAACACCTGCTTTCCACGTTAGAAGCAGACAGGATTTTAATAACTACATATACTTGTGCTACTGCCTAGGGAAAATTTAAAGACTCCTTTAAATAAGATCCAAAGTGTCCCAACATTAACAGATCTTATAGCAAGTAGATTCTTTCAGGAAGTTGAAAATAAAAGCAGGATATTTCATATAGCATTCATTTATTACATCCTGACAGTGATAGAGAAATGCCTTGGGAATGATTTATTTGAGAGGCATTGAATGTTCTAACTTTGAGTCTCAGAGATAATCATAGACCTGCTATTCAGAACTGTCACAGAACTCAAAGAAGATATTGATTTCCTTTAGCCTACAAAGGATGTCAAAGTTCTGATCAGGGTCTGACTAAGGGAACTGACTCAGTTCTAATCTTTACTTAAAAGTAAATGAAATGTATATAGTGATCCTCTTGATCATTTAAGCCAGTACCATTCTCACTTGGTATGAACATATAAAAATAAAAACAGTAGGAAACAGTTCCAAGAGATAATAAAATAAAAAACAAATGACATCTCTATAGGACATTAAGCTTTTCTAAGTGTTTCATATTCATTATGAACTTCCTCAAGACAAATCCAGGCAATACAGTAATGACTACCCACATCTCATAGGGGACAAAACTGAGTTACAGAAGAATTGTTAAGTGACTTGACAAAAGTCACACAGTCAGTATTTTAGCCACAGAACCTAAATTTTCTGACTTCAAATAGAGTATTCTTTCTTATTTTTGTACTGTATACCATGTTATTGCTTTATTATTATTATGGCAGTAATATATGAGAAATGTAGGAAAACTGTAAAAGCAGAACAATATAAAGTAGAAAATTAAAATCATCTAAAGTCCCATCACCCAAGACAAGCTTTGGTAAAATCTGGTGTATTTCTATAGATATGTATTAATAATACATTTACATATCTACTATCTCAGATCAGATTTTCTAGAACACAGACTCTGAAATGAAGATTTGCGTGCAGAAGGTTTAATGGTTTATTCTCTGGAGAAATGCCTGTAAGAGTAAGAGAAGCAGACTGGGCAAAGAGAAGAGCTGGAGAGCAATGCAGCTGCAAAGAGACCTCAGCCAGTTCCACAGCGGGGATCTAGATCTTGAATGGACTTCTCCAGCGGTACTGAATTGAGATCCGGAGCCCCTTTGTAATACAAATTGACTAGTGATTGGACATAAACTGCCCTGCGGGGGACAGGACATCAGACAAGACAGTTCCCATGGGTCAAGAGCAGTTCTAAGAGAGGGACTCAGATGTGGGCTGTCTGTCAGCAGCCAATCTTCCAGGCAGCTGATGGAGTGTCTCTGTCCTGAAGAAGAAACCGCAGCCTTCACTACAGCCCACCCCACGTGCCACACAGATCCATTTGCCTCATAGAGTAAATCCACTTCCTGAGCAATAAGTTTCTCTGGGATTCTGGTTGGTCTCTATCACTGAGGAAACGTGAAAGGGGAAGGTTAGCGAAACAAACGATAGTCACTGCTACAGCAGCTGGACTCAGAGCCGTAATTGACACTCATCGCCTCCCTCGTCAACAATCCTCTCTAGATCCTCACATCTTTGGCTAACACATCTGCTGGGTTAGACCCTCAAACCTGAGAGATCTGAGCCTCCTGGTCATCATGCCCTTCACAGGCCTCGTCTGGGGCCCTTGTCCATTTACCACCAAAACTGGCCAGAGGAACATCAAGAGACACCCCCGAGCTGGCCCATGTCATGTACAGCCGTCCCACCACCTCCTGATGATCGAGGTCGGTTACCTTCCTAGAATGGCGAATCCTTTCCTTGCCCATGGATCCCTTGGCCACAGGAGCCCAAAGTGGTCAGGCAACAATTGATGGGTTTTAAGCTTAAATTAAATGGAACTCCTGCACCATGATAGAAGGCTTTTTCCTCTAAGAGCCAGGACTTCCAGCCCCACAGAGCCTAGAGTTGTGGGGATAAGCCCAAATTATTCCCCAAGTGGAAATGCCAATTAGCTTGACTGTCATAACCACTTCACTATGTATATTTAGATCAAATCACCATGTTGTACCCCTTCAAATATATACAAATTTTATTTTAAAAAATAAAAAATCAAACAGATAAATAAAATTAATTGTTTCAGGACTGCAAATATATCTAGTTCTATATTTCCTTTTTATTATTTATCAATAACTATTATTCTTATAATATCTAACACCAATATGAGGCTACAAGTTCACTAATAGAATAAAGACTTTAAAAATGATTCCTCACTAAAATGAGCAAAAAAAGTCATCCACAATTATTAGTCACTATTAATTATTAATCAGATCATTGATTATGTGTTGCAGATTTAATATTTTAAAATAATGAACCAGCACTACTTCAGGTGCTCCCTTTATTTTAGCACAGTCCAATGTCCACTGAATCTAAAAGCTTTGCAGTAAAATTTTCTTTGATGTTTGACTCTCTCGCCAGCATACAAATCCAAAAATGTTGGTGGTTATGGTCTCCACTTTCCTTTTTGAGTATTTTAATAAACTCTATTCTTCATATGCTAGGAACAAAAAATTCTTAGTTAATAGCAGAGTGAAGATGTTGATCAATAGCATGTTTATTTTTAATAAGGCAAAATTATCCTAGTTGAAGGAACATTTCCCTTATCCTTTTTATTCTTGGGAATCGTAAAACAGAAATCTTCTCCCCCCTACATGCACACTATCATGGAAAAGCTACTACAGAACCCACTCTCAAACCACCATCAGGACCAGAGCAGTTTGGAATGCTTTCAGCTAATCTCTTTTATTAATTCCTGATCAACTTTCAGGAGGATTCCACTCTACTTATTAATGTTTTATCAATAGGGAATTCAAAGGGAACTGAGGTGGACCTCTTCCACTCATTTTTTTTTTTTTTGTGGTATGCGGGCCTCCCTCTGCTGCGGCCTCTCCCGTTGCGGAGCACAGGCTCCGGACGCGCAGGCTCAGCGGCCATGGCTCACGGGCCCAGCCGCTCCGCGGCACGTGGGATCCTCCCAGACCGGGGCGCGAACCCGGTTCCCCTGCATCGGCAGGCGGACGCGCAACCACTGCGCCACCAGGGAAGCCCATCATTTTTAAACAAAAATGTCATTCTTTCTGCACTAGTAACATTTCTTCTGCAAACCATGTATTGGGAGCCTTAATAGTTGTGCTACACATTCATCTCTCTTTCTCTATTAAATGGGAGCTGATCTTTCCATGTTATTTTTAACTGGATTCCTTTTCAATCATCTCTATAAGTGAATGCTGATTCTCAATTTTGAAGGATACCTATAACTTGAGATTTTATAAAATTTTATTCTTTTTAAAGTTTATTAAAGAAAAATATAGTTGGTTGTTTAGATTCTCTTCTTCCTTATTGGAAATAATCAAAACTTGCTGTTGACTTGAATGTTTTTGGTCAGTTCTCAAAATGCAGGTCTGACACAGAGGTTTATGATGCTAATGACTCCCTCTCAATTGATGGGTTTGTCCCACACCAGCCCCAGAGGATCTTTCCTACCCCACTTCAATTGTCCTTCATTAGCCCATTTTCTCTATGTTAGCATCCCTGAGGTTGCTGTCCCTTTAGCTCATTCCTGATATTACCACTTTTGCCTAACCCTTACTCTCTTTTCAGCTTTTGAACTATCTTCAGCCCAGCCCAAAACATTATTTTCACATGCCCTCACCTCCTTTTCTGTAACACTAACAACCACCAATGGTAAGACTAACAACCAAGGATTAAAAGACAATATTGCATATATGTGCCACATCTTCTTTATCCATTCATCTGTTGATGGACACTTAGGTTGCTTCCATGTCCTGGCTATTGTAAATAGAGCTGTAATTAACATTTTGGTACATGACTCCTTTTGAATTATGGTTTTCTCACGGTATTACTCAGCCATAAAAAGAAATGAAATTGAGTTATTTGTAGTGAGGTGGATGGACCTAGAGTCTGTCATACAGAGTGAAGTAAGTCAGAAAGAGAAAAACAAATACCATATGCTTACACATATATACAGAATATTTTTTAAAAAATGGTCATGAAGAACCTAGGGGCAAGACGATAATAAAGACACCGATCTACTACAGAATGGACTTGAGGATATTGGGAGGGGGAAGGGTAAGCTGTGACAAAGTGCGAGAGTGGCTTGGACATATATACAGTACCAAACGTAAAATAGATAGCTAGTGGCAAGCAACCGCATAGCACAGGGAGATCAGCTCCGTGCTTTGTGACCACCTAGAGGGGTGGGATAGGGAAGGTGGGAGGGAGGGAGACGCAAGAGGGAAGAGATATGGGAACATATGTATATGTATAACTGATTCACTTTGTTATAGAGCAGAAAGTAACACACCATTGTAAAGCAATTATACTCCAATAAAGATGTTATAAAAAACAAAAAGACAATATTGCTAAAATGTCCATACTACCCAAGGCAATCTACAGATTAAGTACAATTGCTATCAAAATTCTAAAGGTATTTTTCACAGAAATAGAAAAACCAATCCTAAAATTCGTATGGAACCATTCACAAAGGACACAGCATAGCTAAAGCAATCGTGAGAATGAAAAAAAGAAAAAAGAGCTGAAGGCATTACACCACCTGATTTCAAATTATATTACAAACCTGGAGTAATCCAAACAGTATGGTACTGGCATAAAAACAGACACATAGACCAATGAAACAGAACATAGAGTCCAGAAATAAATCCATGCATAAATGGTCAACCGATCTTTTACAGGGTGCCAAGAATACACAATGTAGAAAGGTTAGTCTCTTCAATAAATGGTGTTGGTAAAATTGGATATCCACCTTCTGAAGAAGGAAATTGGAAACTTGTCTTACACCATACACAAAAATCAACTCAAAATGGATTAAAGACTTAAACATAAAACCTGAAGCTGTAAAGCTCCTATAAGAAAACATAGGGGAAAACCTTCTTTACTGGGTCTTGGCAATGATGCACAAATATGACACCAAAAACATAGGCAAGAATAGCCTAAAAAATAGGTAAGAGGGACTACATCAAACTAAAAAGCTTCTGCATAGCAAAGGAAACAATAAAATGAAAGGCAACCTATGGAATAAAAAGAGTATAGTTGCAAACCATTTTTAGATAAGAGGTTGATTTATAAAATACATATGGAACTACAACAACCTAACAGTGAAATAGCTAATAATCCAATTAAAAAATAAGTTTATGACCTGAATAGATATTTCTCCAAATACAACATAGAAATGGCCAACATGAACATGAAAAGATACTCAACATCACTAATCATCAGGGAAATCAAATAAAAACCACAATGAGATATCACCTCACACTTGAATGGAGATAATCAACAATACAATGTTACATACAATGTTACATCCATTTTCTACATACATGTTAGCATGGATGTAGAAAAACTGGAACCCTTGCACACTGTTGGTGGGAATGTAAAATAGTGAACCTGCTATGGAAAACAGTATGGAGTTTTCCAAAAATATTACTAACAGAACTAGCATATGATCCTTCAATTGCACTTATGAGCATTTATCCAAAAGAACTGAAATCAGGGTCTCAAAAAGATATTAGCACGTCCATGTTCATTGCAGCATTATTTACAACAGCCAAGATATGGAAACAACCTAAATGTCCATTGATGGATGAATGGATATATGACATATACATACAATGGTATATTATTCACTCTTAAAAAAGGAAATCCTGCCATGTGTGACAACGTGGATGATTCATTATGCTAAGTGAAATAAGCCAGTCACAGAAGAAATTCTGCATGACTCCACTTACATGAAGTATCTAAAATCATCACGCTCATAGAATCATAGAGTGGAATGGTGGTTACCAGATGAGTTGTTGATCAAAGGCCATAAAGTTTCAGTCATGCGAGGTAAATAAGTTCTAGAGATATGTTGTGCAATATTGTACTAATACAAACAATACTGTGTTGGATACTTGAAAAATTTTGTTACGAGGGTAGATCTCATGGTAAGTGTTCTTACCACAATAAACTATTTTTTAAAGCCAAAATCTAGAATGCTTATAACATGAAGAATTTATTTCGCACTCCTTTGTCATGTCCACCATGGGTTGCCTAGGAGGTTTACTCCAAGGCTCTGTACTCTAAGACATAGGCTGATGAATATCCATAATTTCAAATATGCCTTTCTGTGGCAAAGAAAAAGAGAGAAATGGCAAATAGATATAGCCTCTTAAAACTACCATCTGGTAGTGATATATGTAATTTCTACTCACACTGCGTTACCCAAAGCAAATCACACTTAACTCCAAAGGGGCAGAGAAGCATAACCTTACCATGTTCCCAGAAGGAAAACAAGAAATATTTTATATGAGCATAATAGTATTCTTTATTTTAAAAGTATAAATATCAACCAGTATTATTAATCTTCTTAAGTGGGATTCACAACTATTATAAGATTTAAATAAACATAAACATCAAGGACATCTTACTCACTACTATTACAGAATCAGTTGTCAGAATTCATGCCCACAGAGTTTAAGCAACGCTGCCAGTCTGCAACTCTTGGAAGCCTCTTTGTAAATCCAGAAAGTGAATCTTCCAGGAAGAGAAAGGTTTTGATTGCCACAGGCTGTCTCAGTCAGGCCACAGGAGATCAGAAATACCATGAACAGGGCTGACTTTCCACTTACTGGTAGAAACCAGCAGAGAAAACTTAATGTAGCAACAAAATACCACTTGTTGCCATAACCTTCTTCTTTGAGAAGAGTCCTATTTTTCCTTTCATTCAGTCATTTATTCCATAAATATTATTGGGTGCCTGTGTGCAGTGTGAGGTGCTAATTGATGGAGATATAGGTAGTAAACCAGCAGATAAATATTAAACAACTAATTGCATAAATTAGTATTTAATTTCAATTGTGGTAGGAAACTGTCTTAAGAGGTAGAGGAATGTAGAATCTAATTTCAAGTGATTTTAAAATCCCAGTTCACTCTGTTCCTAGCTATGTGACCTTGAGTAACTTTACTGAAATGTCTCCAGGTCTCAATTTCCTCATCTCCAAATCAGGAATATAGTGTCTACTAATGCAATAAGAATGCCCACATTATAAATTTGTTGAGAGGATTGAGATAATATATGGAAAATGCTTTGCACATGCCTACCGGAGTTAACTGCTTAAAAGATTTTTACTGTTATTGTTGTTTTTGCTCATTAAAAAGGAAAAGTACTGGCAGCATACCATCCTAAAACAAATAGAAAAACCATTTTCACTAAGAATTTTGCTGAAATCAGAAAACTAAGAAAAATATGATTGCTCAAACAAGTACAAAACAAATTAACAAATTAATTCTAGGAATGCTAAAAGTTAGTAAAAGTTGGCATAGCTAAAACTTTATAGACGAGTGATCAAGTCAATCCTGATAAACATCTCTTCCCTATATCTCATCTCATTTCTGGTCAGTCAAGAAAGAATCTACTGAAAAAGGAGGAAATGGCATCATCCTAAATTTTCTTTGATTTTTCCAATGAAGCAAATAAGCCAGGTACTGTTATTCTCAACTGGCTTGAAGAGAGTGACACACACTAATCCTAAATCCCTTACTAGGATTAAGGCTTGTTCGATTCCTAATTTACACTTAAATGGCTTTTGCTATTAAAATTTACTCATCTACTTGTGCAGACAATTTCCATATATTCTGGGAATGAACATGTTAGCAGCAGCAATTATTATCAATATTTGTAGTGGGGATACCAGTCACAAAGCACTCTTTGAATACACCAACTTATGTTTTCTTTTTAAAACTCTGAGAAGTAAGTAGGGCAGGTCATGTTATCCCTCATTTTTCCAATGAGGGAACTCATGGCCTCAATGTAAGTGACTTGCCCAAGATCAAATGTGGGTGACAGATTCTGATGCAATTGGAAACCCTCTGATTGAAACATCCAATGCTCATTTTATGCCTTGGAGCACTGATTAATTATTCAAGAAGCCATGGACCTCTGGGGAAGGGTAAGAAATTCAGGGACAATCACAAGGAAGTGGGGACACTGTTAACAATGGCTTTAACTGTCAACTCTGGTCTAAATATTTGTTGAATTTAAGAGGTTTTAAATAGCTCTGCAAAATGGCAGTGTATTAATGGACTTGACCATTCTTTTTTCTCCACTCTAGTCATAGTGTTTGAGTTAATGTGCCTACAAAAGCAGACTCCTTGTGAGTGCATATTTGCATGGCATACACCACAAAGTGATCCTAATTTGATGCAAGGGCTGGGAAGACACAGTTCAAGCCCACATGGCCATTTGCCACACCAGCTGGCACTGGCTGACAGGATGCTGCCAGATGGGTCTTCATAAGACTCCTAAATCAACAGTAAAATTAGGAGTGGAGTAATCAAATATGCCATTACTCTGAAAACAAGAAAATGACACTGCATGCCTACTTGGTATACTGGAACAGCCTTGAATCACAAATAGAGTTCTCTCTTAAGAAAACTGAAATGCAAGGTAAAAAAAAAGTACTTTAGATGCAAATCTGTCTCTTACTGTCATGGTAAAACTTTTTAACAGAGAACAATTCAAGGGACTGTGGTATCTTTTTCCACTTGATTTATAATCCCTCTCAGGTTTTTGCATAAAGGAGAGGGTGATAATGATGTACTGGGTAGAGAGGCCTAAAAACAAGGTGGCATTTTCAGGAAACTGGCAAAGAGAGATAAGGGTACCCAACATGGTCACTTCAGCTAAAAATGCAGCCCCCCATTTATAATCCTAATGTTGGAGCATGGCACTCATCATATACCACCTTGTAATATAACTATTATACATATATCACTGTCCTTGCTAAAACAGTGTAATAAAAAGATGCAGATTTTATAACTGGATCAACCTGATTTGAAATCTAGATAATTACCATCTACATGGCCTTGAGTAATTTACTAACTTCTCTGGGCCTTGTTTCTTCATATTAAATAAGGCTGATATTTACATATCAAGGTTGCTAAAAGGATTAAATGAGATTTTATAAATATATATGATATAGTACATTTTATTATTAATAAACATTAATAATTAATATTATATATTCTATATACATGTCTGGCACAGGATAGGAATGTAATTAATGACAATTGTCATTTTTATTGTCATCATATAATTTGGAGATTTACCCAAAGGCTAGCAATTTTGCAGAAAAGGTAATAGAATCTTTCTGGAAAGAAGAATGGATGAATGAATGAATGAATGAAGACATAAAAATGCCAAAGTTAATAAAGAAATGCAGGCTATGTGCCATACTAGTTCAGTGATATGGCAGCAACACACAGAATATAAAGAAGGCCAAATGCTGAGGTTGTGCTTTGTTAATGAGGAAATAATATTTTTTTATTTGGTTTAAAATGAAGCTTCCAAATTAATAGCCCCAATTTCTTTCTTTCTCCAAATTTTCTTAAGGCATAAACAGATATACATACAGCAACATTTGTACTGTTTGTTCCTTCACAGTATTTCTCAGTTTATAGCTATGTACTTACTTTTGTGGGCACTTAATTAAGGATGCCTTATTCTTCTAACCTCAGAGGTCCATAAGGGCAGGGACTGGGTCTCTGACTTACTTCCATAGCCTTAGTTTCTGGCACATTGGCCAGCGTGTGGTAGGGACTCACAGTAACTGTTCAAAAAACAAAAGTTCCCCTCTTCATATCCTAGAAGCATGCCAAGGGATCGACATTATATGTTTGGGTTTAGTTTTCTTTATTAAATAACTAGGTTTTTTATTGAACTAGAGTTGATTTACAAAGTTGTGGCAATCTCTGCTGTACAGCAAAGTGACTCAGTTATACACATATAGACATTCTTTTTTTATATATTCTTTTCCATTATGGTTTCAACATAAAATGCTAAGCTTTAAAAGAATTGTATACAATTGATAATCGATCATTTTAGACATTCAGACACTCTATCGCTTGCATGGGTTACAGAGCTTTCAAAATCAAAAGTCAGAAATGGAAACCTAAAATAGCATTCTGCTTTCAAGTAGTGATCCTACAAAGACTGCCTCTGACTCCAACATTATTTAGCATAATCTCTTAAGATGTTCTCCATTGCTCTGGTGGCACAGTCAGAAAAGGCCCCAGTGCTTAGAAAAACTGGTACCAGAGCTAGTGACAGCCTCTGCTCTGGACCATATGCAGAAGAAAATTCCAAAAGTAAAAATCCCATTCCTGAATCCATGGACTCAACTACATTTATCAACTCTTGATAGGTCCTGGTCTGACATCAGGATCAAGAACCATATGTCAAAACAAAACAAACAACAACAAAACAGAACTTGAAAGCAAGAGTATGCGGTATGTTTTTTAAGTAGAACAGACCTTATAGACAGGATTCAACATCAATTGCTAGTACACACACACACAATTTATTCTGTTCTCAAACAACTCTGAAAAGCCATAATATATAATAATTTTTGGTAAAGATACCTACTTCCCATGGCTATTTTAAGGAGTAGCTGAGAACATATATGTGAAATGCTGAGTCAAAACTGGAATCTCTTGAATGTTGGCTGGAATGCAAGAGTGAGAACTTGATCCATGGGGAGTAAGGGGATGAGCAGATCACTCAAGAGCTACCTCTCAACCGCTGGTATTTGAGAAATGAAGATTTATTTTCTGTTTGTAATCCTCTTATGCCTTCACATATATTCCAAATTTAATCATTTCCCATCATCTCCACCACTCCCACCTAGTGCTAGTCACTACCATGTCTCCTCAGGACTCCCTCCTTTCAAACAATCCCCTTATTACTCTTTACCTCCCCACGTTCCAAAGCCACCTCCCAATTTGCTCTATTAACAACTGAGCATCCAGAGTGATCCTTTTGCCAAAAAAAAAAAAAAAAAAAAAAATCTGATCTGGTCACTCCCTTCCTCAAAACCCTCCAATAACCTCCCAATAAAATCCAAGTTCCTTACCATAGCCAGAAATATCTAGCCACTGACTACCTCTCCAACCACACTTTCTGAAACTTCACAATATCCAACATTATAGTTTATATTTGTTTGATTATTACTTCTTTTAAGTACCAGAAAGTAAATTCCACAAGAACAAGGACAATGTAGGTTTTACTTATTATTCTATCCCTAAGAGCTAGAGGAACTCAGGCACATAACAGACACTTAATGACTATTTATTGAATGAAAGAATGTATGAGTACTTCTCATCCATATTAAAAGTCAGACGTATTCATGGCAGATGAAGTCAACAGAAAAAGAACTCCTAACCATAGCCGTAAGAAAGACAGAAGACAGTTTTCAGTGGTAAAGGCAATAAAGTCAAAATAGAAAAAATAATTGAACCTAGAAACATATACAAAAGCAAAAGTGCATTGGTTCTCTATTGTTGCATAATGATAGAAACTGTGGCAACCATTTATCAGCTCCTAGTTCTGCAGGTCAGTCTAGGCAGGCTCGATTAGATTCTCTACTTCGGGTCTCACTAGGCTGAAATCAAGTTTTCAGCCAGGCAGCTCCAGGGAAGAATTCATTTGTAAGCTCATTCAGGTTGCTGGCAGAATTTAGTTCCTTACAGTTGTGAGACTGAAGTGTACATTTTCTTGCTGGCA
Organism: Physeter macrocephalus; assembly: GCF_002837175.3. Classification (NCBI taxonomy): domain Eukaryota; kingdom Metazoa; phylum Chordata; class Mammalia; order Artiodactyla; family Physeteridae; genus Physeter; species Physeter macrocephalus. The sequence continues at coordinate 34,214,325 of NC_041232.1, forward strand.
ATCATCTGGGAGCTACTCTCAGCTCCCAGAGGCTGCCCACATTCCTTGTCACATAGCCCCTCCATCTTCTAAGGTAGCTAGGACATGTTCAATCCATCTCATGTCTGGAGTCTCTCTGACTTCCTCTTCTGCTACCAGCCAGAGACAATTCTCTGGTTTTAAAGAGCTCATGTGATTTGATTAAGTTCCTGGATGATCTCCCTTTTGATTAACTCAAAGTCAACTGATTAGTGACATTAAGTACACACCTAACTGTGGACAAGATAGCTCTTATATTCACAGTTCCAAACCCAGAGCAGGGGTACACTTTGGGATTCCTTTCCTGCCCTTTACAATTAATTAGCTTAAGTGTCACACTTCCCATTTGGAAGAATAACAGGTATCCTTTCCTTTTATCCTGGCAGCAGCACCTTCACAGAGAAACCTGCAGTCAACTGAACTGAAAACCAAAACCAAACAAAATGTCATGACAGAGATCAGAGAGGAAAAAGCCAAATTTCCCTAGAAGCCGTCCTCGAACTAATTTCTTATAATCATCAGAATCCTCTTTAACAGAAAGGATACACAAATGCACAGTTCCCGGACACTGATTCCATTTTCTACAAGTTTATATCACTATGCTTGCATCAATGTGCTGCATGGAAACATACTCCTACTTTTTATTCGTGCAGTTTCTTATATTTTTCAAAATACTTTTAAGATATTTCATCTCCATCCCAACCCCATGAAGTAAAGTTAGGCAATCATTGTTTTCTTTGTTTTATGAATGAGGAAGTTGGTGATTAAATAATTTGTCTGTAATCCCATGCAGATTTATTGAGACTTGATACTAAAATCCACGTCTCCTAATTCCTCAACCAGCATTCTACCTCATTCTAGACTAAAAGCAGGAATGTCAGTAGACAGAGTTCTCCTGTGCAGAATTTCCCTCTTGGTGGGGGTGCTGGTCTTCTGGGCTTGTCTGCCTTCTTTATAGTAGGCAACATTTAAGATCACCGTGAATTGTTTGGTTAATGCTCTTACTGCAGTTCCTTGGTTTTCACACAGTACAGTAAAAGAAAATGCCTTATTTTACAAAAGAGGAAATATAAGATGAACTTCCTCTTGAATAAGAAGGATATATCCCAAGGAATAACAAGAGAGACTCTCTCAGGATGCCATCTCTGACTGCACAAGCAAGAACAATGAAGAGAACTGCTATCGGTATACTCCTATCAAGAATGCTCAGTTAGAGATTTTCATTACAAAAGTCCATCTCACCCAAAACTGATTTTTTCAACACAGCTTCCAGACAACTTAAAGATCAAAGAAAGCTGTCTATGTACAGAATTACTAAGTGACAAAGCACATAGAGTTTAAAAATGCTGACTTTGGGAGCAAAGTGATTCAGAACCGGATTCCAACTTCATATCTGCCAATTATTGGCTATGTGACTTTGGGAAATGTAATTAACCTCTCTAGACTTTCATCTCCTCATCTATAAATTTAGAATGAGAATACTGCCTACCTCAGAGTGTTATTGTGAGGATTAATTCAAATAATGTATGTAAAGAACTTACCTCATAGTAAGCACTAATTAAATGTTTGCTATTTTTACTATAACTTAGTGTTAAAGAATACATCTTATATTTTTTCCAATATTTACTGGCATAAATATCATTCATTAGATTAGTGATACTTATTTACAATTATTAAAACAAGGAAGGTGATGTGTGAGAAAATTTGTGTTTAAATTTTTGTATTTTTAAAAACAGTAATTAACTAGTAAAATTTAATCTCAGAAATGACAAACCATATGGCTAGGCAATTATATCTGTTTGTAAACATAACTGTCAGAATATATATGTCAGAATAAATATATTTAAGCTATTATGTATCACCCAAAACAGTTTCTGGAAGAAAAAAGAGTGGGTGGAAGACATGGCAGAAAACACTCATTTTTAAGATTAAGTGTGGAAAGGACCTTCAAGATGGAGGAGGATTAAGACGTGAAGATCACCTTCCTCCCCACAAATCAAAAATACATCTACATGTGGAACAACTCCTACAGAACACCTACTGAACCTCAGACTTCCCAAAAGACAAGAAAATCCCCATGTACCTAGGTAGGGCAAAAGAAAAAACTGGGACAAAAGAACAGGGACGGGACCTGCACCTCTGGGAGGGAGCTGTGAAGGAGGAAACGTTTCCACACACTAGGAAGCCCTTTACTGGTGGAAACAGCGGGTGGCAGGGGAAGCTTTGGAGCCACAGAGGAGAGCGTAGCAACAGGGGTACAGAGGGCAAAGTGGAGAGATTCCCACACAGAGTATTGGTGCCGACCAGCACTCACCAGCCTGAGAGACTTGGGTGCTTACCCGCTGGGGCGGGTGAGGGCTGGGAGCTGAGGCTCCAGCTTCAGAGGTCAGACCCCAGGGAGAGGACTGGGGTTGGCTCTGTGAACACAGCATGAAGGGGGCTAGTGCACCACAGCTAGCCAGGAGGGACTCCGGGAAAAAGTCTGGAATAGCATAAGAGGCAAGAGACCATTTTTTCAGGGTGTATGAGGAGAGGAGGTTCAGAGCACCACCTAAACGAGCTCCAGAGATGGGCATGAGCCGTGGCTATCAATGCGGACACCAGAGACGGGCATGAAATGGTAAGGCTGCTGCTGCAGCCACCAAGAAGCCTGTGTTCAAGCACAGGTCACTATCCAACCTCCCCTCCCGGGAGCCTGTGCAGCCCACCACTGCCAGGGTCCTGTGATCCAGGGACAACTTCCCCAGGAGAACACACGGCGTGCCTGAGGCTGTTGCAACGTCACGCTGTCCTCTGCCGCCACAGGATTGCCCCGCATTCCGTACGCCTTCCAACCCCTGGCCTGAGTGAGCCAGAGCCCCCTAATCAGCCACTCCTTTAACCCTGTCCTGTCTGGGCAAAGAACAGATGCCAGAGAGCAACCTACATGCAGAGAGGGGCCAAACCAAAAGCTGAACCCCAGGAGCTGTGCGAACAAAAGACAAAGGTAAATTTCTCCATGCAGCCTCAAGAGCAGCAGATTAAATCTCCACAGTCAACTTGATGTACCCTGCATCTCTGGAATACCTGAATAGACAAAGAATCAACCCAAAATTGAGGCGGTAGATTTTGGGAACAACTGTAGACTTGGGGTTTGCTGTATGTGACTGACTAGTTTCTGATTTTTACATTTATCTTAGTATAGTTTTTAGCACTTGTTATCATTGGTGGATTTGTTTGTTGGTTTGGTTGGAATATACTGAAAGGAGCTCTTTACATTAGAGGCTGAACATAGATTGTGTATTCAAAGTCAAAGGGTGGCTGACACACCTTGACTCTTAGAGAATCTGGTCAATGTGAAGTTGCCCCCAACTCGATTGGGGTGTGGGAAACAAGGGTCACTAGGTTAACGCAAGAGAACAGCATTGTGACCATCTGGGATGGGGCCAGAAATTACATAAGCATCACCCTGGAAGAGTCTCATAAACTGTTCAGTCTGGCAAGAGTCTATATCTTATGGTCTAGAAGTTTTCAAACCTTGTAAACTACTGTATCCTTTAAACAGAATCTCTTTTGGAAGACCAATTTGTAAATCAGATGATAGGAGAAGTGCTCTAATGAAAGGGGAAATGGGCCGCAAGACCCATCTACATCACTCCCAGTTTGCCCCCATCCCCCTTTCTTTAGCAAAGTCCCCAATTTCTAGGGAACAATGAGGGTTCAGTGCACTGAATCTCGAAAACCATGGATCTAGTCCAAGACCCTGATTTTCCAGTTGAAACTAAAGGACAGAGTAGTTGCCTACAGGTCTGGGGTCACACCTCTGAAGGGATGGGAGGACAAGGGTGGGGGTAAAGAGAAAACAGAGCCTGGACTAACACCTTTTTCTCCTGGTCTGAGTCCAGAGCTATCGACTTAAATGCTCTAAGTCTTTTGTTACAACTTCAGATATGCTGACATGGATTGGAAACTGGGAACCTAAAATAGCTTTTTGTTAAATTTCTTCCTAAAATAACAAAGAATTTTAAGTTAAGTTTTGTTTAAAGCCTCAAAGATTCACATGGTCCTAAATCTTGAAATTTCCAGTTAGGTATTTATACCAGAACACGTTAACTCCCAGGCTCGTGCTTGTGAGTGATCTATTTGAGAGTGAAAAAGAAAACACAGAAATCTAGAACAAAAAGCTGGCGATTCAGTCCTACCAAAATCCTATCAATGACTGCACTGAGCATAGTTTCCAAGAAACTCAAAACATGTTAAAATTGTATTGCTCTTCACATCTGAATGTTTTTTTTTTCCCTCTGGGAGCTTCTTCTTTCCCCATAATCCCCTTTTGGATGTAATTTTGTGAAAATTATCCTGCTACCCTTTTTCCTCTGGGAGAATGACAGGCTTAAGAGGGCTCTCAGAAGTATGGCTGTGTCATCTGACTCCTATTTCCAAACATGCAAATTATTTCCATGCTGGCTACTCTGTGGAAAGACTCAAATGTGTTTGTATTTTTCCATATTAATTCAAATCTTGGAATTTATTTTTTATGCTTGGAAATTCATCCCTTTTTTAACTTTTTATTTTATGTTGGAATATAGTTGATTAACAGTGTTGTGTTACTTTCAGGTGTACAGCAAAGTGATTCAGTTTTTAATTTTATAATTCAATTTGAGTGTCAGATATTTTTTCTTTTTTTCTTTTTACTTTTTTCTTTTTTTTTGGTCCTACAAGTCTTGAAATGGCCTTTAGCCAGAAACTTTAAATATTTAATGCTGTTTTGTTTTGGAAGTAACATGAGGGAAAGATTTATCCAACCCAATATATTTTCCCTACATATGGCCACATGGTGGCTTTTTGGATAACCACTGTGTGCCAGACGCTTAACAGACACTTTGCGCCTTTGGTTACTTCAGTCCTCGTGGTTACCCTCCAGGTAGAAATGATGGACACATCAGCACTAAGTCATTTACTGACATGTGTCTGTGGAACTCCAATCCACCTCCTAGCAGTCTTCATGGTGCTCTTGTCAGGAGACATGACACACACACTCTGGGTATAGAAACTTTGCCTCCCTAACAGAGAGATAATGTTGTGAGATGCTAGGCTGTCTAATGTCATGTCATGTCTACAATAATGTCTCTATGCCACCACCCTGCCCCTCAGAGCTGAAAGAATCTTCCTCTTAAAGCTACCACTCAATAACCTTTACTTCTTTACCAAAATTAATAAAATTGTAGCTTATAGTTACTACCTCAGCATAGTAGGTATTTACAAATGATTGTTGAATGAACTAATAAATAAATAAATGAATGAATAAAAAGACACTAAATGACACAAATAAAAGGGCATTTCTTGGAAGGCTCAGTTGTCTGCAAAATGTCTCATACCCATGGTTAGATTTTTATTTATTTCATTCTCCTAAGATTAAAATTATTTAAAATATCATAGACAAAATCTGGACATATCCATTGAGTGGAGATTTTGAATCAAGTGCTGCACATTTGGTTTTGGCTATTTGCATGTCATGCAATAGCCATTTATTCACCGATTATTTTGAGCATTCTAATTTGTTTGCCAATAATACTTCTCCATCTAAATATTTTATTAAACAGTCTGGATAATGCTCATCAGGAACACATACTTGAGAGTAGCCTACAGACTTTTGCAGCTCTAGCACTCCTCTAAGGAAGTTCAAACCAAGTGTCCTGCAGGGGATAAGTGCTGCTTGTCCCATGGCTCGGCCCAGACACGTTGGAACCATTCTCTCCCAGCACTCAAGTCTGTGATATGGATTTGGGGTGTGTGAGGAAGCTCAGGACACCTCTATGAGATTTTGATGATGAGACAATGCCCAGACCATGACTTGCTTGCTTGTTTGGGAGTCTCTGATGTATGCACCTTTGCTGCCTTCAGAACTTTTTTCTATTATTATTTTTCTTTTGAAAAAGTAAAATGTTCACTAAGCTCACTAGCTTTTTATCCAGTTCTTTTTAATTCTCAACTACTCATGCCCCAATTATAATTTATTGTGATGACAGCTGGTTTTCTGAGTCAGTCAACACTTATAAGTGCTGAGCAAAAGAAATAGCATTTAACATTTAGTGAACCCTCAATGATTTTAACATACATGACTATTTTATCTTCACAATAATCCTGTGTAATATTATTTCTACTTCATAGATTAGGAAACTGTGGAAACTTTCCAAGATTAAGTCTCTAATTCAGGGTGTCCCACTAGCAAGTGGTAGAGATAGAATCTTTGTGGGCTTTTTTTTGTTGTTGTTGAAGTATACTTGATTTACCATTTTGTGTTAGTTTCTGGTGTACAGCAAAGTGATTCAGTTATACACATATATGTGCATATTCTTTTTCATATACTTTTCCATTATAGGTTATTATATTGAATATAGTTCCCTGTGCTATACAATAGGTTTGTGTATGATGTGAAGGAGTATTCTAACTTCATTTATTTACATGTGGCTGTCCAGTTTTCCCAGCACCACTTACTGAAGAGACTGTCTTTTCTGCATTGTATATTCTTGTCTCCTTTGTTGAAGATTAACTGACCATAGGTGTGGGGGTTTATTTCTGGGTTCTCTATTCTGTTCCATCGATCCATATATTTGTTTTTGTGCCAATACCAAGCTGTTTTAATTACTGTAGCTTTGTAGTATTGTCTGAAATCTGGGAAGGTTATGCCTCCAGTTTTGCTCTTTTTCCTCAGGATTGCTTTGGTAATTCTGGAGGTAGAATCTTGAAATTAGATCTTTGGTTACAAAATCAGGTGACTCAGCTCTTAATACAAAACATTATACCATGTAGACATCTTTATATACTTGACTTTGGGATGCATTTTTTAGTTCTAGTAGAAAATTTTTGTTGAAACAGCCAATGAGACATCACAGTCCATTTTTGCTTAAGCTGACATCTCCCGTTTGTGAGTTCAGTCCTTCTCTCTTCCACAAGCATGTTTCCTTTGGTACAGATCTTTTTCCTCATCCTGTGAACAAGTCTGTGCTGAAATAGATTGATGACCCCAGTGATAACTATTATTTCAACCTGCTACTCTTCTGTTTACCATCAATCTTATGACTAAGCTTAACCTTGACTTTCACCCCTTCCACTGCACTCTCAATGGTTACTACTAACTCCCACCACCAAGTCAAATGGCTTTTTCTCAGTTCACATTCTCATCGATCCTTTCTGGTATCTGATGCTCAGTCTTGGAATTTCTTCTTTTCCTGGCTTGGGAGTTTCTGCACTTTGCTTTTTCTCCTTATACCTTTCTGATTATTTTTTCTCCTTTGCTGGCATCTCTTCCTTTTCCCTCCTCCTGAATCAAGCCATTCACTAAGGTTCCACTCTGAGTTCTCATCTTTAATCTCTGGCCACTTTTTTTTTGCCAGGACAGTTTCATCTACTTCTATGACTTCAGCCAACATCCTCATTCACCCTAAATTCTGGCCCTAATTTTTTCTTGATCTCCTATCTCAGTTTCAACTGCCACCAGGGCATCTACATTTGGACCTATCTGGTATCATTTTCTTTTAACCAAGACTCCTATTCCTCACTTTCCTACTTCTTATCTAGTGCAGAGCTTCCTAAACCATGGACTCAGGTTCAAATGCCTGCTCCATCAACTAATAGCTAAATGACCTGTTAATCTTTTTGTATCTTGATTTTCTCATCTGAAAAATAGAAATAATAACAGCATGTCCTCAGATGGTTTTTCTGAGATTGAAATAAGATAATCCATGTACAGTATATTAATACAATGACTGGAACACAATAAGTACAAAAAAGACATATAATTAATTTTATGAAAAAAAATCCTTCAGTGGTTTACATTACCTACCAAAGCAAATACTTACCAATTTTAACACTCAGAGCCTGCCATGTTTAAAAATGACTAAAAATGACTTCTGAGTTTCACTTCCCACTCTTCCAAACAAACTGAATTACATTATTTCCCGAATGTGCCTTGAAACTTGTTCCCCTACCTTGTCATACTTTTTATTCCCCTCTATTTCTACTTAATACAATTCTACCTATTCTTCAAAGTCCAGTTTAAATGTTACTTCATTCACAAAGTTTTCTCTTTCCTTGCTCTGTGATAGTTCTACTATGAATTTTCATAGAACATTATACTTCCTTAAAGCACTTTTCATATTTTCCTCACCTTGATTTCACTCTCTTAAAGGAAGATAATTTGTTGAAAGGAGGGTTGGTGTTTTACCTGTGTTTATGGCCTTGACCTTTTTCCAGGGCTTACTGGATTTACACAAATTTGCTTGATATGGAAAATTGTAGGTTAAGTTCAATATAATAGAAAAAGTGGCACATTAACACTTTTTGAGAGTGTTTCTTCTTTCAGAAAGAGTTCTTTTAATTGGCAAGGCTAAAAGGAATCAGAGTCACTAAGAGGGCTGAAATGGTTAAACCCAAGGAATCATAATGAACTCTGAAAAATTATAATTAACAGGTTGCTATCATATATGTGGACAAGAACACGTTAGTTAACCATTTCCCTGACTTTTGTATAAAAAATTGAATACATATAGATTTAATTTACTCCCATTTATTTAACACGTATGGTATAGAAGGCATCAGGCTACATGCTAGGAATTGCAAAAACAATCAGACACCAATTTTGCTCTAGGGGGTTAATTCTCTCATGACATAGATGCAGCCTGATATTGTATAAATGATCATTTCTTCAAGTATATGTTAAAATCTTAGGTGTAATTTATATTTTACCAAGGAACATTTATGTAGGCACATACCTCCACAATTAGTATGGAAGACAACAGGAAAAATAAGATTAAAATACAAGTATATACTTTTCAGTCAATTTATCCAGAAATTTATTAATGGTTAAAACAAATTAAATCAAAGTCTCCTTTTGCTACTCATATAAGCATGCCTCTTTTATTTCTGATACCTTTTAGCACTGGCAAGAAATCTTGTTGGCATAAGGAACATCCACTAGCCTTGTTGGAAAGGTAAGTGGAGAGGCACTTAAGGGACCTGTGGTTGGACAGTTGGCTGGAGTATCTTTTAATAAGCTCTCTTGGAGGGTCTTCTGCTGAACCCTGGGAGCTGATGAAAGTGAAGGGCTCTCAAGCCTTCCATACACCAAAACATAAGTATGTATTAGTTAGGTTTCATTCATTCATTCATTCATTCTATATTTATTTATTTACCAAATAAATCACATATAACTAGAACATTTTCTGCCACAGAAAGTGCTAAGGAAGAGTTAGCTTTATTGTTTTCATTATTATCTCTCTTTCACCAATTAAATTCAATGTAATGTAAAGTACAGAGATAGCCATAGCCATAGCCTGTCACTTCCAATGAGATTCTGTGGGGGTCTGGGCCTGGCATGAATTCTATACAGAAGCTCACAAAAGACAGTGCCCTCCCCTTAGGCACAAGCCAGTTTCCCTCCATGGTATAGGAAAAAGAAACTAGGTTCCCAGGTCACACAGCTTTCCAAAGGAGCAGGAGAATGTGTACGGATCGAACGAATGGGGCATAAGGGATTTTAGAGAAATATTCTTCAAGGATAGGAACAGAACCCTTCAGAGGGATCTACCCTAAAATCTATACAATGAGGGCATAGGGCTATTTTCTTCCTTGGCCTTGGAGCTCAGCCTGAGGTCATAGAAGCCCCTCAAGTCCCCTAGAGTCCTCTGTTTTTTATCTCTCCCAGGGCCTGCTGTCAAGGTTGTAAGGACAAATGTATACACATACTACATTGTTTTATGTAAGGGACTTGAGCATCCATGGATTTTAGCATCTGCAGGGAGTCCTGGAACCAATCACCTACAGATACTGAGGGACAACTGTACTCATTTATACTGAGGGATTAGCACATTCTCTGTATAAAAAGGAACAAGTGTGTACTGTATATTTTATATAAATATCCATAAATCTTCATGATTCAATATATGTAAATATACGTATCTATAAAACAGTACCTATGTAAATATACTTAACACAGTGCCTGCAAAAGAATATGTATATATAATTCTATAGAGAGTATATGTCACAAGATAGTATATTGAGATGTAAAATTGTGATTTCTGTTCTGTAGTTCCCTCTGACCTTGCCAAGAACTGTGTTCCCTAGTCTCAGATGTGCCTTCAGGACTACAATCAAAAGCTACTTACTTGAAGGCAACATCTCTTTCCAACCTTGGGAAAACCTAAGATCATTCGGGAAGGTTATGCCAGGTGTCTTCAACGAAGAGGAGAAAGGAAAAAGATTTGAGGGAAGCATGAGAGAGAGGAGCAATTTCTTTAAACTGGAAAGTGGAATATTTAGGCAGTTCCCACCAGTCATAAATACCCCTGCTCCATTTCCAGCTCCTTGGAAGCTGCTGGTGTGGTGGTGAGGTGGGCCTAGGGAGTCTGGATCCCTTAGAACTGGATCCTTACACAGTGTAGATGAGGAAAAATTGAAACTCAAACATTATTTTCTCCAAGGCACCAAGTGGTGGCAGAGTGGAGATTTAAGCTCAGAGCTGTCTGTTAGAAAGTCAATGCATGGGGAGACCTTCAAGATGGTGGAGGAGTAAGACGTGGAGATCACCTTCCTCCCCACAAATACATCAAAAATACATCTACATGTGGAACAACTCCTACAGAACACCTACTGAACCTCAGACTTCCCAAAAGACAAGAAAATCCCCATGTACCTAGGTAGGGCAAAAGAAAAAACTGGGACAAAAGAACAGGGACGGGACCTGCACCTCTGGGAGGGAGCTGTGAAGGAGGAAACGTTTCCACACACTAGGAAGCCCTTTACTGGTGGAAACAGCGGGTGGCAGGGGAAGCTTTGGAGCCACAGAGGAGAGCGTAGCAACAGGGGTACAGAGGGCAAAGTGGAGAGATTCCCACACAGAGTATTGGTGCCGACCAGCACTCACCAGCCTGAGAGACTTGGGTGCTTACCCGCTGGGGCGGGTGAGGGCTGGGAGCTGAGGCTCCAGCTTCAGAGGTCAGACCCCAGGGAGAGGACTGGGGTTGGCTCTGTGAACACAGCATGAAGGGGGCTAGTGCACCACAGCTAGCCAGGAGGGACTCCGGGAAAAAGTCTGGAATAGCATAAGAGGCAAGAGACCATTTTTTCAGGGTGTATGAGGAGAGGAGGTTCAGAGCACCACCTAAACGAGCTCCAGAGATGGGCATGAGCCGTGGCTATCAATGCGGACACCAGAGACGGGCATGAAATGGTAAGGCTGCTGCTGCAGCCACCAAGAAGCCTGTGTTCAAGCACAGGTCACTATCCAACCTCCCCTCCCGGGAGCCTGTGCAGCCCACCACTGCCAGGGTCCTGTGATCCAGGGACAACTTCCCCAGGAGAACACACGGCGTGCCTCAGGCTGTTGCAACGTCACGCTGTCCTCTGCCGCCACAGGATTGCCCCGCATTCCGTATGCCTTCCAACCCCTGGCCTGAGTGAGCCAGAGCCCCCTAATCAGCCACTCCTTTAACCCTGTCCTGTCTGGGCAAAGAACAGATGCCAGAGAGCAACCTACATGCAGAGAGGGGCCAAACCAAAAGCTGAACCCCAGGAGCTGTGCGAACAAAAGACAAAGGTAAATTTCTCCATGCAGCCTCAAGAGCAGCAGATTAAATCTCCACAGTCAACTTGATGTACCCTGCATCTCTGGAATACCTGAATAGACAAAGAATCAACCCAAAATTGAGGCGGTAGATTTTGGGAACAACTGTAGACTTGGGGTTTGCTGTATGTGACTGACTAGTTTCTGATTTTTACATTTATCTTAGTATAGTTTTTAGCACTTGTTATCATTGGTGGATTTGTTTGTTGGTTTGGTTGCTCTCTTCTTTTAGAAAAGTTTAACAAGGACCTAGAAGAACTAAAGAGCAAGCAAACGATGAACAACACAATAAATGAAACTAAAAATTCTCTAGAAGGAATCAATAACAGAATAGCTGAAGCAGATGCAGGCACCAGTCCCCACCACCAGGAAGCCTACACAACCCACTGAACCAACCATAACCACTGGGGGCAGACACCAAAAACAATAGGAACTATGAACCTGCAGCATGCAAAAAGGAGACCCCAAACACAGTAAATTAAACAAAATGAGAAGACAGAGAAATACACAGCATATGAAGGAGCAGAGTAAAAACCCACCAGACCAAACAAATGAAGAGGAAATAGGCAGTCTACCTGAAAAGGAATTCAGAGTAATGATAGTAAAGATGATCCAAAATCTTGGAAATAGAATGG
>NC_041232.1:34232935-34247448 GCF_002837175.3 Physeter macrocephalus
ACCCCTGGCCTGAGTGAGCCAGAGCCCCCTAATCAGCCACTCCTTTAACCCTGTCCTGTCTGGGCAAAGAACAGATGCCAGAGAGCAACCTACATGCAGAGAGGGGCCAAACCAAAAGCTGAACCCCAGGAGCTGTGCGAACAAAAGACAAAGGTAAATTTCTCCATGCAGCCTCAAGAGCAGCAGATTAAATCTCCACAGTCAACTTGATGTACCCTGCATCTCTGGAATACCTGAATAGACAAAGAATCAACCCAAAATTGAGGCGGTAGATTTTGGGAACAACTGTAGACTTGGGGTTTGCTGTATGTGACTGACTAGTTTCTGATTTTTACATTTATCTTAGTATAGTTTTTAGCACTTGTTATCATTGGTGGATTTGTTTGTTGGTTTGGTTGCTCTCTTCTTTTTTTTAATTACTTTTCTTTACTTTTTTTAAAAACATTTTTTTATTTTTTATTTTAATAACTTTATTTATTTATTTTTCCTTTCTTTTTTTTCTCCCTTTCTTCTGAGCCGTGTGGCTGACAGGGTTTTGATGCTCCGGCCGGGTGTCAGGCCTGAGTCTCTGAGGTGGGAGAGCCAAGTTCATGACATTGGACCAGAAGAAACCTCCCAACCACATGTCATATCAATCGGCAAGAGCTCTCCCAGAGATCTCCGTCTCAACACTAAGACCCAGCTCCATTCAAGGATCAGAAAGCTGGAACACTGGATACCCCATGCCAAACAACTAGCAAGAAAGGAACAAAACTCCACCCATTAGCAGAGATGCTGCCTAAAATCATAATAAGGTCACAGACACCCCAAAACACACCACCGGACGTGGTCCTGCCCACCAGAAAGACAAGATGCAGCCTCATTGAACAGAACACAGGCACCAGTCCCCACCACCAGGAAGCCTACACAACCCACTGAACCAACCATAACCACTGGGGGCAGACACCAAAAACAATAGGAACTATGAACCTGCAGCATGCAAAAAGGAGACCCCAAACACAGTAAATTAAACAAAATGAGAAGACAGAGAAATACACAGCATATGAAGGAGCAGAGTAAAAACCCACCAGACCAAACAAATGAAGAGGAAATAGGCAGTCTACCTGAAAAGGAATTCAGAGTAATGATAGTAAAGATGATCCAAAATCTTGGAAATAGAATGGAGAAAATAAAAGAAAAGTTTAACAAGGACCTAGAAGAACTAAAGAGCAAGCAAACGATGAACAACACAATAAATGAAACTAAAAATTCTCTAGAAGGAATCAATAACAGAATAGCTGAAGCAGATGAACAGATAAATGACCTGGAAGATAAAATAGTGGAAATAACTACCACAGAACAAACTAAGGAAAAAAGAACAAAAAGGATTGAGGACAGTCTCAGACACCTCTGGGACAACATTAAACACACCAACATTCAATTTATAGGGTCCCAGAAGAAGAAGAGAAAAAGAAGGGACTGAGAAAATATTTAGAAGAGATTACAGTTGAAAATTTCCCTTATATGGGAAACGAAATAGTCAATCAAATACAGTAAGTACAGAGACTCCCATAAAGGATAAATCCAAGGAGAAACATGCCAAGACATATATTAACCAAACTATGAAAAATTAAACACAAAGAAAAAATATTAAAAGCAGCAAGGGAAAAACAAAAAATAACATACAAGGGAATCCCCATAACGTTAACAGCTGATCTTTCAGCAGAAACTCTGTAAGCCAGAAGGGAATGGCAGGACATATTTAAAGTGATGAAAGGGAAAAACCTACAGCCAAGATTACTCTACCAAGCAAGGATCTCATTCAGATTCGAAGGAGAAATTAAAACCTTTGGAGACAAGAAAAAGGAGGACAGTCTCAGACACCTCTGGGACAACATTAAACACACCAACATTCGATTTATAGGGTCCCAGAAGAAGAAGAGAAAAAGAAGGGACTGAGAAAATATTTAGAAGAGATTACAGTTGAAAATTTCCCTTATATGGGTTACAAACAAGCAAAAGCTAAGAGAATTCAGCACCACCAAACCAGCTTTACAACAAATGCTAAAGGAAACTCTCTAAGTGGGAAACACAAAAGAAGAAAAGGACCTACAAAAACAAACCCAAAATAATTAAGAAAATGGTAATAGGAACACACATATCAATAATTACCTTAAACATAAAAGGATTAAATGTTCCAACTAAAAGACACAGACTGGCTGAATGGATACAACAACAAGACCCGTATACATGCTGTCTACAAGAGACCCACTTCAGACCTAGGGACACATACAGACTGAAAGTGAGGGGATGGAAAAAGAAATTCCATGCAAATGGAAATCAAAAGAAAGCTGAAGTAGCAATTCTCATATCAGACAAAACAGACTTTAAAATAAAGACTATTACAAGAGACAAAGAAGGACACTACATAGCGATCAAGGGATGAATTCAAGAAGAAGATATAACAATTGTAAATATTTATGTACCCAACATAGGAGCACCTCAATACATAAGGCAAACAGCCATAAAAGGGGAAATCGACAATAACACAATCATAGTAGGGAAGAGGAAATCAAAAAATACCTAGAAACAAATGACAATGAAACACGACGACCCAAAAACTATGGGATGAAGCAAAAGCAGTTCTAAGAGGGAAGTTTATAGCAATTCAATCCTACCTCAAGAAACAAGAAACATCTCAAATAAACAAGCTAATCTTATACCTAAAGCAACTAGAGAAAGAAGAACAAAACAACCCCAAAGCTAGCAGAAGGAAAGAAATTATAATGATAGATCAGAAATAGACGAAAAAGAAATGAAGGAAACAATAGCAAAGATCAATAAAACTAAAAGCTGGTTCTTTGAGAAGACTAAAAAAAAATTAATAAACCACTAGCCAGACTCATCAAGATAAAAAGGGAGAAGACTCAAATCAATAAAATTAGAATTGAAAAAGGAGAAGTAACAACTGACACTCTAAGTTTATAGCAATTCAATCCTACCTCAAGAAACAAGAAACATCTCAAATAAACAAGCTAATCTTATACCTAAAGCAACTAGAGAAAGAAGAACAAAACAACCCCAAAGCTAGCAGAAGGAAAGAAATTATAATGATAGATCAGAAATAGACGAAAAAGAAATGAAGGAAACAATAGCAAAGATCAATAAAACTAAAAGCTGGTTCTTTGAGAAGATTAAAAAAAAATTAATAAACCACTAGCCAGACTCATCAAGATAAAAAGGGAGAAGACCCAAATCAATAAAATTAGAATTGAAAAAGGAGAAGTAACAACTGACACTCTAGAAATACAAAGGATCATGAGAGATTGCTACAAGCAACTATATGCCAATAAATTGGACAACCTGGAAGTAATAGACAAATTCTTAGAGAAGCACAACCTTCTGAGACTGAACCAGGAAGAAATAGAAAATATAAAAGACCAATCACAAGCACTGAAATTAAGACTGTGATTAAAAATCTTCCAACAAAAAAAAAGCCCAGGACCACATGGCTTCAAAGGTGGATTCTATCAAACATTTAGAGAAGAGCTAACACCTGTCCTTATCAAACTCTTCCAAAATATAGCAGAAGAAGGAACACTCTCAAACTCATTCTACGAGACCACCATCACCCTGATACCAACACCAGACAAAGATGTCACAAAGAAAGAAAACTAAAGGTCAATATCACTGATGAACATAGATGCAACAACCCTCAACAAAATACTAGCAAACGGAATCCACAGCACATTAAAAGGATCATACAGCATGATCAGGCGGGGTTTATCCCAGGAATGCAAAGATTCTTCAATATACACAAATCAATGTGATAAAACAAATATTAACAAATTGAAGAAGAAAAACCGTATGGTCATCTCAATTGACGCAGAAAAAGCTTTTGAAAAAATTTAACACCCATTTATGATAAAAACTCTCTAGCAAGTAAACACAGAGGGAACTTACCTCAACATAATAAAGGCCATATATGACAAACCCACAGCCAATGTCATTCTCAATAGTGAAAAACTGAAACCATTAACTCTAAAATCAGGAACAAGACAAGGATGCCCACTCTCACCACTATTACTCCACAAAGTTTTGGTAGTTTTAGCCACAGCAATCAGAGAAGACAAAGAAATAAAAGGACTGCAAATCCGAACAGAAGAAGTAAAACTGCCACTGTTTGCAGATGACATGATACTATACATAAAGAATCCTAAAGATGCTACCAGAAAACTACTAGAGCTAATCAATGAATTTGGTAAAGTAGCGGGATACAAAATTAATTAATACAAAGACCCCGAATAGCCAAAGCAATGTTGAGAAAGAAAAATGGAGCTGGAGGAATCAGGCTCCCTGACTTCAGACTATACTACAAAGCTGCAGTAATCAAGACAGTATGGTACTGGCACAAAAACAGAAATATAGGTCAATGGAACAGGATACAAAACCCAGAGATAAACCCATGCACATATGGTCACCTTATCTTTGATAAAATAGGCCAGAATACACATGGAGAAAAGACAGACAATTCAATAAGTGGCGCTGGGAAAACTGGGCAGCTACATGTAAAAGAATGAAATTAGAATACACCTTAACACCATACACAAAAATAAACTCAAAATGGATTAAAGACCTAAATGTAAGGCCAGACACTATAAATCTCTTAGAGGAAAACATAGGCAGAACACTCTATGACATAAATCACAGCAAGATCCTTTTTGACCCACCTCCTAGAGAAATGGAAATAAAAACAAAAATAAACAGATGGGACCTAATGAAACTTAAAAGCTTTTGCACAGAAAAGGAAACCATAAACAGGACGAAAAGACAACACTCAGAATGGGAGAAAATATTTGCAAACAAATCAACAGACAAAGGTTAATCTTCAAAATATACAAGCAGTTCATGCAGCTCAATATCAAAAAAACAAACAACCTAATCCAAAAATGGGCAGAAGACCTAAATAGACATTTCTCGAAAGAAGACATACAGATTGCCAACAAACACAGGAAAAGCTGCTCAACATCACTAATCATTAGAGAAATGCAAATCAAAACTACAATGAGGTATCACCTCACACTGGTCACAATGACCATCATCAAAAAATCTACAAGCAATAAGTGCTGGAGAGGGTGTGGAGAAAAGGGTACCCTCTTGCACCATTGGTGGGAATGTAAATTGATACAGCCACTATGGAGAATAGTATGGAGGTTCCTTAAAAAACTAAAAATAGAGCTACCATATGACCCAATAATGCCACTATTTACAACAGCCAGGACATGGAAGCAACCTAAGTGTCCACTGACAGATGAATGGATAAAGAAGATGTGGCACATATATACAATGGAATATTACTCAGCCATAAAAAGAAATGAAACTGAGTTATTTGTAGTGAAGTGTATGGACCTAGAGTCTGTCATACAGAGTGAAGTAAGTCAGAAAGAGAAAAACAAACACCGTATGCTAACACATATATATGGAATCTAAAAAAATACACATATATGGTTCTGAAGAACCTAGGGGCAGGACAGGAATAAAGACGCAGACATAGAGAATGGACTTGAGGACACGGGGAGGGGGAAGTGTAAACTGGGACGAGGTGAGAGAGTGGCATTGACATATATATACTTCAAAATGTAAAATAGATAGCTAGTGTGAAGCAGCCACATGGCACAGAGAGATCAACTAGGTGCTTTGTGACCACTTAGAGGGGTGGGATAGGGAGGGTGGGAGGGAGACGCAAGCAGGAGGGGACCTGGGGATATATGTACACATATAGCTGATTCACTTTGTTATACAGCAGAAACTAACACAACACTGTAAAGCAATTATACTCCTACAAAGATATGAAAAAAATAAACATTAAGTGTGAAATGTATTGGAAAATCACCATGGAGATGTTGTAAACAGCAAAGTAACCCAAAATCTAGCCAAAGTTTAGAATTAGAATTCTTCTGGATTTTGTAAAGCAGGACATCCTAGTTCCTCAATGCCTCAACAGTGAATGATATTTTAAGGAATAATTCTCCCTCCTCAAATGCTGAAGTTAAAATGCCACAATTTGTCTAAATTATCAGATCAGTCAATGGATGAATGTTTTCAAACATTCATTGAAGTTTGAGGACAAACTTCAAGTCCTACCCTTTTGCAGTTTTAATTGAAAAAAAAAATTAGCCTGGTGGTTAGAAAATGAAAGAGATTTCTTTCAAATAAACTGGGTACCACATCTGTTCCTGAGTGTCTCCACTTCTTCTGAAATAACTTTTATATGTCATAGGCTACTGTGGTTTAAAAGGTATAAATTTTTTAAAAGGGCATGCTACTAATTTTCCTCCTAACAATCAAACAGTGTCATGTTTTTTTATAAATAGAAAACAAGTTACAGACACAGATGTAGAGAACAAATGGATGGACACCAAGGGGGGAAAGTGGCAGGGGGGGTGGTGGTCGTGGGATGAATTGGGGGATTGGGATTGACATATATACACTAACATGTATAAAATGGATAACTAATAACCACCTGCTGTATAAAAATATAAAATTCTTAAATTCAAAAAAAAAAGAATTAACTGAAAGTAAAAAAAAACAACAAACAAATAACAAGTTTGACCAGTAACAATAATCTTCAGCTAATATTTAATCAGGAGAACATACATCAAAATTTTGTTGAGTCCACCAAATATTTATATCTCCAAAAATCATTTTAGATAAGAATTGATTATGCTAAGCATTAATGTAGAGAAAAAATGTTACTTAAAGATCCCGAAAGAAAGAAACAGGATTTGCCTCAGACCAGAAAGTTAATTTTTTCTGCAATAATTCAATCACAGATTCCTAAATGTCAAACAGTATAGCTGACACTAGAACTCAGTTCTTAAGTGTGGACAACCTGACAATCAATCCATTTCAAGTTCTCCACACACCACTCTCCTGGCCATCTCTGAGCATTAATACAGAGTTCCCTTTCAAAAGATTTGATAGTCCTTAAAGTCAGAAATCCCCTCCGTTCTACACACCAATGGTGAGAGATACAAAAGGGCCAGGGCCGTCCCTCTTAAACTTTCCAACTTATCTCCCATTTCTATAACTGAAATCCTGGCATGCCCAAGGCTACACAGTCCCTAGTCTCAGAGACTTTTGAGTCCTGGTGGTAGCATCTCAGTATCTACATCATTACTCTCATTTCCCATATCCCACAGCATTTACTCAACAACATTTTATTAGAGCCCTAGAGTGAGAAAGGGCAAGGTGAGATGACAGATACAGAAGCATAAGGGATATAGATATACTCTCACTCTAAGTGAACTGTTTTAGCACAGGATGGTGGCAAACAGATGTTTTATTCCTTTCACTAAGTGGCTAGACAAAAACTAAGATCAGGAATAGAGCCAAGAAACACAGATCCAACTCTTCAATGGTTCGAAAATTTTTGAAGAGATGGAAAGGGTGGATGGATCCAGGCTCTGAGGTCCAGTTTATTTGTGGAACAAAATAGGAACCAATGAATATGTAGGCAATGTCTTATCTTGTATGTTTTTATCTGGGGGGCAGGGGGAGACTAGACATGGAAAACCCCTAAAATATCACCAGTAGGTATCATTTCACCATTCTTGTTACATTCTATTTTGATGTAGACCATCCTTAAGGTACAAATTACTCTAAAACAGATAGTGTTTAGCCCAACATTCCACTTGTCTTAATGCCCAAATTACAATAATACAAATCCACATTCTGTTTGTCTTGAGAACGTCCAATATCTCTGGAAATCCCTAAGGAATGTATATTCTATAAGTATGTACTAATTGTCACTTGTCACCTCAGCACCCTGTCCCAGGCAACTTCTCTGAGCCTCTTTCTTGTTCTCAGTATAGAAACACAGACTCAAGCCCCTTCCCAAAACACAGTTAGTTAGAACCTTTAACATCTAGCACCATGTTAACACTTAGCCCAAAAGCTTGTGGATAACAGAGTAGAAAGAAAAACAACCTATCATTATACTGGGAACTAGATGTGACTAGCATAACTAAGTGGCCTTGAACCTCCCCCAACCACCAAGGGTTCTCTGGTTAAGTTTCCGTTCCCCCACCTATGAGGCTTGCGCTGAGGGTGAGGAACTAACTCCCCATCTCACACAGACATGTCTTTCAGGGCTCTCTTCTCCACAGAGCCAGGCTTCTCACAAGCGCCTGTGGGGTTTTCTCATTGGGGGACGGTGGCTATTTCTCCCACGGCTACATTAAGTACAATATGTCAGTTAAAACATAGATAGAAAAAGGGACAATGCTACTAAAAAACCTAATTCTTCTACAATGTTATTATGTAGAGCAGTTTAGCTCCTCATATGCCAAAGGGAGAACCCAGAAGAGCAGGCTGGCTTTTCCTTCCGCATAACCAGAAAGCAAAATAAAGAGATTTTTATCTAAACAAAGAAACAATTTGCCCCTAAAACAAACACAGAAAAACTGCTGGTAATTTTAACATAGCAGCCCCTTCCCACCTACTCCCACCCCCACCCCAGGCATAAAAGTTGTCAAAGTTGTCAAAATGTGAAATTTTCTCTTAGCTAGAGTTGAGTGCAACTTAAGTATTACTCAGTGTAATCCTAACCACACACTTGTGGAGTGGGTATTATTTTTCCATTTTTAGAAGAGGAGACTGGTCTGAGAACTCCAATAATTTTGCCCATGGTCACACAGGGCCAGCTGAATTTAATGCTTTGGTAGACAAGAACAAAAATGTGACCAACGAAGTGACATGAGAAAACAAGATCTAGCGAGAAGGAATAGGAAGAACCCTGACAAGGGCCACAGGAAGCCACAAAGGAGAAAGCACACCTATGGATGAGCCTGCACTAAGAGACAGCATAACCCAGGCCACCAATACCCCTGACTGCCCGCTTGAGTTTAGGTCTAATATGCTCATTAGCTCAAACTGTCTTGGGTCCTGAGTGCTTGGCATTCAAGACTTATTCTCCCTCCTAATACACTCATTTTTCTGAAATAATGTTTATATTATTTTATTGTTCATATTGAATAAGTCTAAAGTCATTTACTCTGAAATGGGAAGGTAACCAACACTATTATCATGGTAAGAGTCCAGTTTACATCTTCTGTCATTGCTGTTGACATGAGCTGGTTAGAGTCCCCTGTGATAGGCTACAGAGGTGTCATTTAATTACATGCATTTCACACATTTGTACTACAGTGGGAACTGGACTTGTATTTACAACTATGACTGTGAATCTCTTAATGGAACTAACTAAAACTATCATCCCAAATAAAGAAGGTAGATTTAAAATCCATGCCCTAATGTCAAGATAAGGAGAGACAAATTTTTAAAAAACACCATAATTGCCCTTGTACAGAAAAATCCTCTAGCAAATGAGTCTATTGAAAAAAAATCCAAATTTCTGATGATGCATAAAATGCCAATCACAAGTTTATCCAATATATTTCTAAACTATAACTCAATATTTTTACATTGATTTTGATTTTATAAAGAGGCCATTAAAAAAACTCCAAAAGTTTTAGATATCTTGTTGAATATATGCAACATTACTGAATTGTACACTTAAAAATGGGTGAGATGGTAAATTTTATACAAGTTATATGGTTTTGCAACGATTTTTTAAATTTTTATTAGATAAAATTTTTAAATAATCCAAAACAATCAAATCATTTAAATTACTTATGCAGCAATATTCTATGCATCAAACGATAATAATCATAACAGCAACAATGATAATGTTAATTTTAAAAGATTAGCTTGACAGTGTTACCAGTTGTTATGTTGGATAATATGTTTCATTATTATATTATATCATCATTGTATATATATATATATATATATATATATAGGTTCTGGACATTTTGTTTAAAAAGGTAAAGATAACAGTAACATTTTAAAAATATTTACATTAAGCTTCTTTAAAGAGTAAAGTTTATTATCTAAAAGCATATATTACACATACTTAAAATTCACATGCTAGAAAAACTGTTTTCTCCAGAGACACTGAATAATGTATTTATGTTATGCTTAGTCTTAGAGGCGAAAAGAATATTGAAGATAAATGCAAAACATACAGAGCTATGAGAGACCAATAATGATTTTTGCAAAACCTTGGAAACAAACTATGTGTAATTTTAACTTCTGGTTGTGAGACAATATAATCAAGAAGATTTAACCAATAAATGTAGGGAACACAGTATTTTTTTTTAAAGTGCACAATTATCAAATTCTCCCATTTTTCCAAACTAATGATTAAAATAATTATAAAATGATAGGAGCAGCATTTTTACAAACCATGAACAAATGCGCAAAAATAATTTGGTCTTTTCCAAGGAATATTCATATATTAAAAAAAAGAAAAACTATTGCTCCCCACCCGAAAAAAAATATCTAATGTGTTACAAGTCTCCTTCTTATCTAAGATCTCAGTCAACCTCACAGGACAAGAGAGTAGTTTCATATTCTAACTTCTTATGTTGTTTTGTTTCTAATAACTGAGGATTAATACCTGAAAAAAATTTCCCAGGCCCAATTTTAGCCCAAACACCAAGAAGTCTAGTAGAAAAGCTGACATACACTCTGGTCAAAAGAATTAAATAGAACAAGTTATAAGATCCATAAATATTTCATGTATGCGAACTAGTTGTTAAATCTAACAAGTAAAGTCACGATTTGATTCTATTTTCTACAACTGGATTAACTAATCATTTAACATTAAGCATCAGTAAAGAATATTCAGGGCCTTATCTAAAGTAAATCTGCCCTGATGTAGCTGCAATTCATCCTGCGTTTTGTCTGACAGGGTATTAAAGTGAAAAGAGTGGAAACATGAAAAGGAAAACAGAGAGCTTTCATGTACAAAGAAGATTTCCTTGAAAAAGTCAGACAGGTTGACTCTATGTGGTGAGAAATACTTATATTTCTAAAGATTTCTCAGCCTGGGCTTCCCTGGTGGCGCAGTGGTTGAGAGTCCGCCTGCCGATGGAGGGGACGCGCGCCTGCCGATGCAGGGGACGCGGGTTCGTGCCCCGGTCCAGGAAGATCCCACATGCCGCGGAGCGGCTGGGCCCGTGAGCCGTGGCCGCTGAGCCTGCGCGTCCGGAGCCTGTGCCCCGCAACAGGAGAGGCCACAACAGTGAGAGGCCCGCGTACCGCAAAAAAACAAAAAAAAGATTTCTCAGCCTAATTGCCCCGATAAAGAATGGGATAGTACATTCTAGTACCTTGGTACTTGGCTGAGGAATATGCTATAGAAAATACAGACATCTAAATACCTCAGCTGATAACCCTCTTTTTTTCCCCAATGTTTAAAGGATTTTACGTGCAGTCTTAAACTAATAAACAGAAAACGAAGTTAACAAGATGATACTTACAAATTTATAAGATACTCAAAGCTTAAACTGATGAATTAGAAAAGGCAAAACCACCAAGGGTAAGCACCTGGACTTAAGGAATTCCTTGGAAAGTTTTTCCAAAATGTGTAAACATTTTTTAATTACTTAAACATACAAGTAAAACATTCACACTTTCTCTTTTTTACAAACATGCAATATGAAGCTCAGGCCGCCTTCAAAACCACTCCAGTCCTTAGAGGGCACCTCTGAGAGGAGCCTGCTCCACATTTTTCAGGCCTGTCTTGTTATGAAAACATGATTCTACCAAAAATGTGATACGGTCAAAAATATGACACCGTTTTCTTTTTAAAAAATGGTATCACGTCATACATTCTGCAACCTGCTTTTTTCACTCAACATTACATTTCTTAGATCTATTCTTATCACAAGGTATCAATCTAACGTAGTCCTTCAACTACACTGGCAAGATTTTTCCAACTTTTTTGACCGAGTCCCACACTAAGAAATATATATATTGTGACCCAGTTCACACTTGTAAATATGCAAAATTGAAACAAAATCTCACCAAATAATATTTACCCACACTATATGCAGTGCACTCTTGTCATTTTCTTTTCTTTTCTTTCCAGTTTTATTGGGATGTAAATGACATATAATATTGTGTTAGTTTTGGGTGTATGACATGATTTGATATATATATATATATATATAAAATTGTATATCTGTATATATGTGCAAAATGACCACCACAGTAAGTTAATATTCATAACCTCATATAGTTACAGATTTCTTTCTTGTGATGAGAAATTTTAAGATCTACTCTCTTAGCAACTTTCAAGTATACTTAACAGTATTGTTAATTATAGTCACCTGCTGTACCGTACATCCAGAAACTTTTTTTAACTAAATCTAATCAATATAGAAAAAGTCAAAAAATACAAATAAGAAAGATATTAAAATAATCAACTAAGAAAGAGTCACACTATCCAGAAAAAAAATTATTTTATGTTTTGGAATACCACTGATGTGCTTTTCTATCACTACAGATTAGCTTTGCCGGCTCTAGAATTTTAAATGACTGGAATGTATGTACTCTTTTATATCCTTTACTAAATATTTTTGAGATTCTTTCATGCTCTACATATATTAGCACTTTAGTTACTTTTAATTGTTAGTAGGATTCTACTGTATGACTATACCACAATTTGTCTATTCATTTTCCGGTTGATGGACACCTAATGGTTTCCACGTTGGGGCTACTATGATTAAAGTGTTATGAACAAGTCTTTGTGTGGCCTTGTGATTTCATTTCCCTTGGGTAAATACCTAGGAATGAAAACATTGTGTCATATAGTAAAAGTATGTTCATTTCATAAGAAAATGCCAAACTATTTCCAAAATGGTGTGCCATCTCACAAACCTCTCAACAGTGCATGGAGTGTTTCCCATTCTTATTGACATTTGGCAGTGGCTTTTTAAATTTTAGCCATTCTAATGGGCATATATGGCATTGCAGGGTGGTTTGTATTTTTTTAACATCTTTATTGGAGCATAATTGCTTTACAATGGTGAGTTCATTTCTGCTGTATAACAAAGTGAATCAGCTATATGTATACATATATCCCCATATCCCCTCCCTCTTGTGTCTCCCTCCCACCCTCCTTATCACACCCCTCTAGGTGGTCACAAAGCACGGAGCTGATCTCCCTGTGCTATGCAGCTGCTTCCCACTAGCTATCTATTTTACATTTGGTAGTGTATATATGTCCATGCCCCTCTCTCACTTCATCCCAGCTTACCCTTCCCCCTCCCTGTGTCCTCAAGTCCATTCTCTATGTCCGTGTCTTCATTCCTGTCCTGCCCCTAGGTTCTTCAGAACCTTTTTTTTTTTTTTTTTTTTAGATTCCATATAGATGTTTTTCTCTTTCTGACTTACTTCACTCTGTATGACAGACTCTAGGTCCATACACCTCACGACAAGTACCTCAATTTCGTTTCTTTTTATGGCTGAGTAATAATCTATTGTATACATGTGCCACATCTTCTTTATCCATTCATCTGTTGATGGACATTAACGTTGCTTCCATGTCCTGGCTATTGTAAATAGAGCTGCAATGAACATTGGGGTACATGACTCTTTTTGAATTATGATTTCCTCAGGGTATATGCCCAGTAGTGGAACTGCTGGGTCATATGGGAGTTCTATTTTTAGTTTTTTAAGGAATCTCCATAAAGTTCTCCATAGTGGCTGTATCAACTTACATTCCCACCAACAATGCAAGAGGGCTCCTTTTTCTCCACACCCTCTGCAGCATTTATTGTTTCTGGACTTTTTGATAATGTCCATCGTGACCGGTGTGAGGTTACACCTCATTGTAGTTTTGATTTACATTTATCTAATGATTAGTGATGTTGAGCAGCTTTCATGTGTTTGTTGGCAATCTGTATATCTTCTTTGGAGAAATGTCTATTTAGGTCTTCTGCCCATTTTTGAATTGGGTTGTTTGTTTTTTTGATATTGAGCTGAATGAGTTGCTTGTATATTTTGGGGATTAATCCTTTGTCAGTTGCTTCGTTTGCAAATATTTTCTCCTATCCTGAGGGTTGTCTTTTCATCTTGTTTATGGTTTCCTTTGCTGTGCAAAAACTTTTAAGTTTCATTAGGTCCCATTTCTTTATTTTTATTTCCATTTCTCTAGGAGGCGGATCAAAAAAGATCTTGCTGTGATTTATGTCATACAGTGTTCTGCCTATCTTTTCCTCTAAGAGTTTTATAGTGTCTGGCCTTACATTTAGGTCTTTAATCCATTTTGCGTTTATTTTTGTGTATGGTGTTAGGGAGTGTTCTAATTTCAATCTTTTACATGTAGCTGTACAGTTTTCCCAGCACCACTTATTGAAGAGGCTGTCTTTTCTCCACTGTATATTCTTGCTTCCATTATCAAAAATAAGGTGATCATATGTGCGTGGGTTTATCTCTGGGCTTTCTTTTTTTTTTTTTTTTTTTTTTTTTCTGGTATGCGGGCCTCCCTCTGCCGGGCCCTCTCCCGTTGCGGGGCACAGGCTCCGGACGTGCAGGCTCAGCGGCCATGGCTCACGGGCCCAGCCGCTCCGCGGCACATGGGATCCTCCCAGACCGGGGCGCGAACCCAGTTCCCCTGCATCGGC
>NC_041232.1:34247672-34252383 GCF_002837175.3 Physeter macrocephalus
TTTGTAGTATAGTCTGAAGTCAGGGAGCCTGATTCCTCCAGCTCCATTTTTCTTTCTCAAGATTGCTTCAGCTATTCGGGGTCTTTTGTGTTTCCATACAAATTGTGAATTTTTTTGTTCTAGTTCTGTGAAAATTGCCATTGATAGTTTGATAGGGATTGCACTGAATCTGTAAATTGCTTTGTGTAGTATAGTCATTTCCACAATGTTGATTCTTCGAATCCAACAACATGGTATATCTCTCTATCTGTTTGTATCGTCTTTAATTTCTTTCATCAGTGTCTTATACTTTTCTGCATACAGGTCTTTTGTCTCCTTAGTTAGGTTTATTCCCAGGTATTTTATTCTTTTCGTTGCAGTGGTAACTGGGAGTGTTCCCTTAATTTCTCTTTCACATATTCCATCATCAGTGTATAGGAATGCAAGAGATTTCTGTGCATTAATTTTGTATCCTGCTACATTACCATATTCATTGATTAGCTCTAGTAGTTTTCTGGTAACACCTTTAGGATTCTCTGTGTATAGTATCACGTCATCTGCAACAGTAAGACAGCTTTACTTCTTCTGTTCTGATTTGGATGTCGTCTCTGATTGCTGTGGCTAAAACTTCCAAAACTATGTTGAATAATAGTCAGAGAGTGGGCATCCTGTCTTGTTCCTGATTTCAGAGTTAATGGTTTCAGTTTTTCACCATTGAGAATGACACTGGCTGTGGGTTTGTCATATATGGCCTTTATTATGTTGAGGTAATTTCCTTCTATGCCTACTTTCTGGAGAGTTTTTACCATAAATGGATGTTGAATTTTGTCAAAGATTTACTGCATCTATTGAGAGGATCATATGGTTTTTCTCCGTCAATTTGTTAATATGGTTTATTACATTGATTGATTTGCATATATTGAAGAATCCTTGCATTCCTGGGATAAACCCCACTTGATCATGGTGTATGATCCTTTTAATGTGCTGTTGGATTCTGTTTGAGAGTATTTTGTGGAGGATTTTTGCATCTATGTTCATCAGTGATACTGGCCTGTAGTTTTCTTTTTTGTGACATCTTTGTCTCGTTTTGGTGTCGGGGTGATGGTGGCCTTGTAGAATTAGTTTGAGAGTTTTCCTCCCTCTGCTATATTTTGGAAGAGTTTGATAAGGATAGGTGTCAGCTCTTCCCTAAATGTTTGATAGAATTTGCCTGTGAAGCCATCAAGTCCTGTGCTAAATGTTTGATAGAATTCACCTGTGAAGCCATCTGGTCCTGAGCTTTTGTTTGTTGGAATATTTTTAATCACAGTTTCAATTTCATTACTTGTGATTGGTGTGTTCATATGTTCTATTTCTTCCTGGTTCAGTCTCAGAAGGTTGTGCTTTTCTAAGAATTTGTCCATTTCTTCCAGGTTGTCCATTTTACTGGCATATAGTTGCTTGTAGTAATCTCTCATGATCCTTTGTATTTCTGCAGTGTCAGCTGTTACTTCTCCTTTTTCCTTTCTAATTCTGTTGATTTGAGTCTTCTCCCTTTTTTTCTTGATGAGTCTGGCGAGTGGTTTATCAATTTTATCTTCTCAAAGAACCAGCTTTTATTTTTATTCATCTTTGCTATCATTTCCTTCATTTTTTTCATTTATTTCTGATCTAATCTTTATGATTTCTTTTCTTCTGCTAACTTTGGGATATTTTTTTTCTTCTTTCTCTAATTGCTTTAGGTGTAAGGTTAGATTGTTTATTTGAGAGTTTTCTTGTTTCTTGAGGTAGGATTGAATTGCTATAAACTTCCCTCTCGGAAATGCTTTTGTTGCATCCCATAGGTTTTGGGTTGTCGTGTTTTCATTGTGATTTGTTTCTAGGTATTTTTTTGATTAACTTTTTGAGTTCTTCACTGAGCTCTTAGTTATTTAGTAGTGTATTGTTTAGCCTCCATGTGTTTGTATTTTTTACAGTTTTTTTTCCTGTAATTGATGTCTAGTCTCATAGCATTGTGGTTGGAAATGATACTTGATACGATTTCAATTTTCTTAAATTTACCAAGATGTGATTTGTGACCCAAGATATGATCTATCCTGGAGAATGTTCCATGAGCACTTAAGAAGAAAATGTATTCTGTTGTTTTTGGATGGAATGCCCTATAAGTATCAATTAATTCCATTTTCTTTAATGTATTATTTAATGCTTGTGTTTCCTTATTATTTTCATTTTGGATGATCTGTCCATTGGTGAAAGTGGGATGTTAAAGTCCCCTACTATGATTGTGTTATTGTTAATTTCCCCTTTTATGGCTGCTTGCATTTGCCTTATGTATTGAGGTGCTCCTATTTTGGGTGCATAAATATTTACAATGGTTAATCTTCTTCTTGGATTCATCCCTTGAACATTATGTAGTGTCCTTCTTTGTCTTTTGTAATCCTCTTTATTTTAAAGTCTATTTTGTCTGATATGAGAATTGCTACTTCCGTTTTCTTTTGATTTCCATTTGCATGAAATATCTTTTTCCATCCCCTCACTTTCAGTCTCTATGTGTCCCTAGGTCTGAAGTCGGTCTCTTGTAGACAGCGTATATACAGGTCTTGTTGTTGTGTCCATTCAGCCAGTCTATGTCTTTTGGTTGGGGCATTTAATCCATTTACATTTAAGGTAATTATTGGTATGTGTGTTCCTATTACCATTTTCTTTATTGTTTTGGGTTTGTTTTTGTAGGTCTCTTCCTTCTTTTTAATTTCTCTGTCCAATCTGAATGAGATCCTCCCTGGGTAGAGTAATCTTGGTTGTAGGTTTTTCCCTTTCATCACTTTAAATATGTTCTGCCACTCCCTTCTGGCTTGCAGAGTTTCTGCTGAAAGATGAGCTGCTAACCTTATGGGGATTCCCTTGTATGTTGTTGCTTTTCCCTTGCTACTTTTAATTTTTTTGTGTGTATTTAATTTTTGATAGTTTGATTAATATGTATCTTGTGTTTCTCCTTGTATTTATCTTGTATTGGAATCTCTGTGCTTCCTGGAGTTTATTGACTATTTCCTTTCCCATGTCAGGGATGTTTTCAACTATAATCTCTTCAAATATTTTTCAGACCCTTTCTTTTTCTCTTCTTCTTCTGGGACCCATATAATTCCAATGTTTGTGCATATAATGTTGTCCCAGAGGTCTCCAAGACTTTCCTCAATTCTTTTCATTGTATTTTCTTTATTCTGCTCTGCGGCAGTTATTTCCACTATTTTATCTTCCAGGTCACTTATCCATTCATCTGCTTCAGTTATTCTGCTATTGATTCCTTCTAGAGAATTTTTAATTTCGTTTATTGTGTTGTTCATCATTGTTTGCTTGCTCATTAGCTCTTCTAGGTCCTTGTTATAACGTTTCTTGTATTTTCTCCAATCTATTTCTAAGATTTTGGATAATCTTTACTATCTTTACTCTGAATTATTTTTCAGGTAGACTGCTTATTTCCTCTTCATTTGTTTCGTCTAGTGGATTTTTACCTTGCTTCTTCATCTGCTGCATAGTTCTGTCTTCCCATTTTGCTTAACTTACTGTGTTTAGGGTCTCCTTTTCTCAGGCTGCAGGTTCATAGTTCCCATTGTTTTTGGTGTCTGCCCCCATGGGTAAGGTTGATTTGGTGGCTTGTGTTGGATTTTGGTGCCTGTAGTCTGGTGGGTGGGGCTGTATTTTGTTGTTCTGTTGGGTAGGACCGCATCCGGTGGTGCATTTTTTGGTGTCTGTGAATTTATTATGATTTTAAGCAGTGTCTCTACTAATGGGTGGGGCTGTGTTCCTGTCTTGCTAGTTGTTTGGCATTCGGTGTCCAGCACTGGAGAAATTTCCCTTTCTCTTCTTTGTTCGCACAGCTCCTGGGGTTCAGCTTTGGTTTTGGCCCCACTTCTGCATGTAAGTTGCCCTCAGGCTTCTGTCTTTGCCCAGACAGGACGGGGTTAAAGCAGCAGCTGATTAGGGGGCTCTGGCTAGGGTGAGGGAGGGGTACAGTAGTTATAATTGGAACACGGGGCGAGCCTGTGGTGACAGAGGCCAGCATAATTTGCAACAGCCAGAGGCGCACTGTGCGTTCTCCCAAAGAAGTTGTCCCTGGATCAAGGAACCCTGGCAGTGCAGGCTGCACAGGCTCTCGGCAGGGGGGATGGATAGTGACCTGTGCTTGCACACAGGATTCTTGGTGGCTGCAGCAGCAGCGTTAGCATTTCATGCCTGTCTCTGGTCTGAGTTGATAGCTGTGGCTCACGCCGGTCTCTGGAGCTCGTTTAGGCGGTGCTCTGCCTTTTGTGGGCAGACAAGGGATGGAATCCCCTCTCCTCACACACCCTGAAACAATGGTCTCTTGCCTCTTAGGCAGGTCAAGAGTTTTCCTCAGACTCCCTCCCGGCTAGCTGTGGCACACTAGCCCCCTTTAGGCTGTGTTCATGAAGCCAACCCCAGTCTTCTCCCTGGGATCTGACTTCCAAAGCCCGAGCCTCAGCTCCCAGCCCCCACCCATCCCTGCGGGTGAGCAGACAAGCATCTCAGGCTGGTGAGTGCTGGTCGGCAGTGATCCTCTGTGCGGGAATCTCTCTGCTTTGCCCTCTGCACCCCTGTTGCTGTGCTCTCCTCCGTGGCTCTGAAGCTTTCCCGCTGCCCCCACCCCAACCCGTCTCTGCCAGTGAAGGGACTTCCTAGTGTGTGGAAACTTTTCCTTCTTCACAGCTCCCTCCCAGAGGTTCAGGTCCCGTCCCTA
>NC_041232.1:34252398-34260649 GCF_002837175.3 Physeter macrocephalus
TTTTTTCTTTTACCCTACCCAGGTACACGGGGATTTTCTTGCCTTTTAGGAAGTCTGAGGTCTTCTGCCAGTGTTCAGTAGGTGTTCTGTAGGCGTTGTTCCACATGTAGATGTATTTTTGATGTATTTGTAGGGAGGAAGGTGATCACGACGTCTTACTCCTCTACCATGTTGAAGGCCCCTCTGCACTGTGGTTTTTAATTTGCATTTTTGTGTGACTAATTATACTGAGCATCTTTTTGTGTTCCTATGCTCTATTTTTATATGATTTTATATAATATTTGCTCAAATATTTTTGTCAATTTTCTTACTGAATGCTTCATCTTTTGTTATTGTATTATAAGAGAGCTTTATTTATATTTTGGATCTTACTCCTTTAAAATACATGTGTTGCAAATATTTTCTTCATATCTGTGATTTGTATTTTCATTTTAATGGCATTTTTCAATTTTCAATTATAATGGTGAATTTAGGATTGAAGTATATATATATTTTATGATTTAAGAAAGAATACATCCTTTCCCATTTTTTGTTAAGTTTTTTATTAGGAATGGGAAGTGATTTTGTCAAAGCCTTTTTCAGCATCTATGAGGAAATCATAAGGTTTTTCTTCCCCAGCCAATTAAAATGAAAAATTATATTAATAGATTTCCTAATATTAACCATCCTTACATTGTTAGAATAAATCTCACCCGGTCATAGTATATTACTTTCTAAATATGGTGTTGGAGTTGCTATGCTTATGTTCGATTTAGGATTTTTCATTAATATTAATGAGTAATATTTATTTATAATTTTTTGTATTACATTTAACAAATTTAGGCATATGTTATTATGGTTGTTTTGTAAAAACAATGTATATATTTTATTTTCTTTCAAGTAATTTATACACCATTGACACTAATTGGCCTTTAAAGTATATAGAATTATTCTGGAAAACTATCTGGTCCTGTTATTTTTCTGTGTGGTATTTCCTTGATGACTCTTCTATTCCTTCTGCACAAATGAGTCTATTTAAACTTTCTATTTTTACTGAGATCAATTTTGGTAAATGATCTCTTCCTAAGAAAATATCTATTTCTTCCTAAAAAAAAATCTATTTTTTCCTAAGAAAATATCTATTTCATCCAAGTTTTCAATTCTATTTGCATAAAGGTGTGCCCAACACTATCTTGTGGTTTTTTTTAACTTCCTCTATATCTATCATTATTTTCCACTTGCTGTTATTGTTTCACATATTTTTCTCCCTTTTCTTCTTGATTAATCTGTTTATTTTTGTTGATTTTTCCAAGGACCCACGATTGTTGACTTACTGATTTGATCTGCTTTTCCATTCTCCACCTCATTAATATCTATTTATCATCTTTAGTATTTGCCCCTTTGTGCTTTCTCTGGGTGTCCTTTGTTGTTCTTTTTCTAGCTTTCTGAGTTGGGAACTTTATTTTTAGCCTTCCCTTTATATAAGGCTTGCTGTGCTTTTTGGTGCATAAATATTTACATTTTCATAGTGAATTGCAGCTTTTAACATTAGAGGGTATCCTATGACTCATTTAATGTTTATAGGCCTGAATTCTACTTTATCTGATATAAGGATCAGAACACATGCTTTCTTACTGTTTCCATTTGTCTGCTATCTGTTCCATTTCTTTATTTTTAGCCCTTTAAATCACTTGTTTTAGCTGTATCTCTTATATATGGCCTAGCATTGGTTTTTGCTACATAAGTCAATTTTTAAATATTTTTCTTTTAATAGACAAGGTAAGCCCTTCCACCTTCATTGATGTAACTAATGCACCTGGTCTCAACCCAATTATACCATCTTACTATATACGTATTCTGCGAATTATGTTATGCTGTGTTTGGTATGTCTTCTTTATTAATTAAAAAAAATCTTGTCTGGTATTAGGAAGGTTTGTGTTTTTATTCTATTGGCTACCTTTATATGATGCCTTTTATTGTGCTCTAAATCCTCTTCTTTTCTTCTTATTTAAATTTTTACTGTCTGGGCTGCCAATTTAAATGGTATTGTGAATGAAAAATGTTGCCTGTCATTTCAGTAAACAAATGATGTTGAGCCATCAAGCCATCACATTACAGCTGCCCTTAGTGGTGAGGCCTAAGGGAATTCAGGGTAGAAAAAGAATGCCCACCATCAAGCCATTAGCCACTGCAGCCACCTCCCAGCAGTGCACCCTGAGGAGACTCAGGATGGGAAAACACAGGGTACTGGCCCCACATAGCTGAGGTACATATCAAAGTAATGATTTCAATGAGCCCAGAATTTTACATCTTCCCATACATAGAAAAGCGCTAAACTCCTTAACTTGAGGTATCTGGTTTTCTTTAACAGTAATCTTTTGAGGTTCTGACTACCTGGTCTTTGTTGCAAAAACTCCTATATATCCTGGCTCCTCCCTTAGCTCTTCAGAGCAGTCGCTTAGAGCTATCTGAGAATAGCTTTAAGTCCTCAGAATGTCCTCCAAATAAAACATAATTCTCAGCTTCAGGTTGTGCATTCTTTCAGTCGACAGCATCCTTGGATTCCTACTCACCATTCAGCAGTATGGGATAGTCTATTTTTTCCTTTCTCTCTACATTTACTTCCTAAGTATTTGGTTGCATTTTGTACTTTGTCAGAAGAATTATACACTGTTTTTCCAATCCTGGCCCCATCCTTTGTTTTAGTCTTAGCTGTAACATAATAAATGCTCACTATCTCTCACTTTACTGAAGATTTCCTGGTTGTCTCTAGGTTGGAGGAAACACCTTCACTAGATTCCTCAAGAAAGGCTCATGTGGACAATGTTCCCTTAATTTCCCCTTCAATTTGCTTCTTCTCCCTCCTTACCATGTATTCAAAGGCATCACATTTTTTTCTACATACCTAATAACCCTCAGAAGCAATGTTTCTCTGGGGCTGCCACCTCTGGTCACTTTCAAGCCCATTCCCTGTAGCTGGTGCTATGAATTACCAAGTTCCAGGTCTCTATTGCATATCTGACTTTTAGTGTTCGGGCTTTCATTCTGAGGGTGATTTTGTCTATGCCTTATCCATATACACTGTCCTTCTTTCCGCTTTTACTTGCATCCCCTAAGCCTCCTTTCCCCACTCCACATACCCATGGGTTTATAGGAATGATGCAAGCTCTGGTGGACTTCATTGTTTTTCTTCCTCTACTTTCAGGGAATATAAAGTTCATGGTAGCCTCTGCCTCCTGGTAATGTTGAAATTGTGGCTTATGTGAGGTTTTATCTGCACTTGTTGATCTATGAGTTGCGGAGAGGATATACAAGGAGACTTGCATCCAGGTGGCTATTGTTATCTACCAACCTTTCTCTAATGTTTTTGATGCAGACAATTAGATGATTGATTTTTTAGTCTTGCTTCTTTTCTAACATGTTTACTTCCAAGCACTGCTTTAGCTTCATCCATAAGTTTTGATGCCCTATTTTTATCATTGAGTTCAAAATATTTTCTAATTATGATTGTGATTTTTCCTTTGACCCATAATTATTTAGAAGTGATTTTTAAATTTCCAGACATATTGGTATTTTCTAGTTATCTCTTTTTTCTACTTATCTCTTTATGACCCTAATCAACTGAATTCTGAACTTCAAACAGTGAATTTTACAATTCTAGAATTTCCCTTTTTTCTTCATCTTTATTATTTGCAGTCCTCTACAAGGGTTGTCAAACTTTTTATTTCAGTGAATATATTTGGCATATTTTTTAAGTCTATGATAATGCTGTAACTTGAATTTCTCTGAATTTTTTCCTATTGTATATTGTTTTTCTTTGCTTTTAGCCACATTATATTCTCACGTGCCTTGGTATTTTGGTTGAGTGCCAGATAGTTAAATGACATTGCAAAAATAATTTAAGGCACAATAGGATAGTATCTTCCTTCATAGAGAATTTACATTTGAATCTTGTAGGTGGCAATCCCAGAGCATCTTAATGCAATAATAGAGATTGAAACAGAGGTAATTTGAAGCCGGACTTAAGTCCCTATGTGAGCTTCTCTTGTTACCCTTTCTAATTGTGCGTAGTTTTTCAGAGTCCCAGCCCAAAGGAGATTGGATCAAGGACAGTTAATAGAGCTCCCATTCCATTGTCCCCCTTAGTCTCATGAAGTTGGCAAACACTCTACTCATCATTTTAGCCTTTGGCCATGTCTTTTGGAATTGGCAGATACCCCATAGGGAAAAACTGCCCTCAAAGTCCAGGTTTACAAGACTCACATCTCTTCTACATTTCAACCCCATAATTTCTCACTGCCTTGAATACTTTAAAAAAATATACATGGGGGATTCCCTGGTGGCTCAGCGGTTGAGAGTCTGCCTGCCAATGCAGGGGACACAGGTTCATGCCCCGGTCCGGGAAGATCCCACATGCCGCGGAGCAGCTAGACACGTGAGCCATGGCCGCTGAGCCTGCACATCCGGAGCCTGTGCTCCGCAAGCCTGCGCGTCCGGAGCCTGTGCTCCGCAACGGGAGAGGCCACAACAGAGGAAGGCCCGCATACCACAAAAAAAAAAAAAAAAAAAAAAAAAATATATATATATATATATATATGTATATGAAGCTTATAGCAATGGTGGACTATATAAAACCCTCCCATTTGTGAACAACTTCTAAAATCTATTTTCAGGTATCTAAAAACCAACAACTTGCTCCAACCATCACATCAACTAATCTCCCCACATCTATGCTCATATACACTGTCATTCCTCTTGTTACAAGAGATACGCTCTCCTAGTTCTTAAAGAAAATTCCTTCACTTCGTTCACTGAATTTTATCCCATTTCACCTGCTCAAGAACGTAGCTCCAGCAGTTATTGCTTCTTTCCCTGAAATAACAGTAAATCCTTCTGTTTTCATTAGCCTCAGCATACGAAAAGTGTTGTAATATAACCCCATATTAAAATTAAACATTTTAGACTAAATAAAATAAACAAACCCTTCTGCTCTCCTATCAACATTTTCTGCTCCCCTCTGTAGCAAAACTCCTCCAAAGAATTGCCTATACTCATTTAATCCACTCAATTTCATCCCATTCTCTCCTGAACCCACTCCAATCTATATTTCTTCTCACTACTCCAACAAACTCTTTTTATAAAAGACATTACTGTCCTCACATTTCCAAATCCCAAAGCCTCCAATCTCATCTCACTTAAATGATCATCAACTACATGATTAAACCTGCCCTCTTCCCATCTCCCTTCTCTCTCCCCTATCTCATCCATCACACTTACCCTCCCCATCTCCTTTTCAGCCACACTAGCCTCTTTGCTGTATCTCGACTATGACAACCATACACCCAACCCAGGGACTTTCCTTGTTGTTCCTGCTGTCAAAAGCATTTTCCCCAAGATATCTACATGTCTTTTTTCTTCACTTCATTTGGGTTTTGGCTCAAATGACAAGTTATCAAAGGGATCTTTCCAGGTCGCACACAGAATTATTATCTGATTCTACTGCCCCACTCTATTTTTATTCTTAGCATTTATCACCTCCAGACATATTACATATTTTTTATTGTCTCTCCCACCTAAAATGCACCTCCAGTTCAGAGCTGTATCCCCAGTTCATAAATATAGTTCAGAGCTGTAATCCCCAGCACTGATAAATATTGACTGACAGCCTTCAATAAATATTTGTTGCATAAATGAACAAACCAGAAACAATATGAATGAGTCACAAGGACCCAGCCATGTAATTAAACTGATCTCAACTACTAGCCAAGTTTTGTTACCCTAAGTAGACTGAAGCAACAGAGCTCTTGTTAACTAGTTTTCCACTTCCCCAACTAGATCTTAAGAATAAATAAACTAAGGAAAATGGAACAGTGAAGGCGAGATCTACTTCTGGTGGATATGAGTGTGTAGGAAGAACTCTATAATGTGTCTGATTTTTGGAAAAGGGTGGGCTTCTATGGGACCCATCTGCTTGTTCATCTAATATTCCGAGCTCTAACTTGAACCTCCATAATTTATCAGCAAATAAACTACTGAAAACATGTGGTGAGTGGAGGAGGAGGTGCAACAGAGGTCGAGTCATGGTCCAAGAGAAAGAAGGTCACACCCAACACCAACCATATACTAAAAAAGAACCTAGCCTTTACAGTAATTTTTTTTGACATGCCAGAGTAAGAAAGGAAGAAAATAATTTTCATTTTTTTCTTTTCTATCTAAAAAATCCAAGCAAAAAGGTCTCTACTTAAAAAGGAAACCACTTTAGTTTGCTGCAGTATGACACCTGTTTCATTGGAGATGATCACAGAAGGACCCAAAGAAGCACACATAAACATGTTCTCTACTCACACAGATGAATGGGGATTTCTTAAGACAAGAAATACATGTTGGGTACAATTTCCTTACTCTGAAACTTATAACAGCACTGCAATGTTTCAGCCTTATTCACCCAACAAAAGAAGAAAAGTAGTTCCAACATTCTTAAGAAATCTCCTTAACTTTCTTAATATGAATTACTAGGTTGATCTAACAAAAGTGCTGAAGGAGGAAGGGGTGGAAAGATTAGTCTAATAACCAAAGAAATTCTTATCATCTAAATTCATGTCATTTTAATTTTTAAGGAGACTACTGTCTCAATACTTTAATAAAATTTTATGTGCAACTGTAGATATGCATACAATTTAATGCAGGATGGTGTAAATTTTAATTAAGCTAGAAGTACTCCAGTGCAATAATCTTTACATTTGGGGTGCCTCAAGTCTACCATTACTATAATACTCCTAATGGAAACAGAAAGAGAATGCATATCATATCAACATAACAAAGCTCCTAGATAAAAATATATTCTAGTCCTATAAAATTTCTCTGAGAATTGGGAAAATAGTCAATCACAAAGGCTTTTTTCTCTGAGTCACTGTGACTATCACAAAGGATAATATTTCTCTTAATTATCATCTGTGGAATATCCACAAATATCTATAAAATTCTAAATAATAGTTTCTGTATATACAATAGAGAGTGTATACTGTTCTGAGAACGAACTCTGTCCTTTGCTCTGTCATTCTTATGTGCTCTTGAAAGATTCTCAAGGGGCTTCTAACACTTATTGAAAAAGAAAAATCTATAAGAGATCCCCAGAAGGATTTTCAAAACAAAATAGAGGAAAAGAGGGATAAAAGTTGGAAAGATTTTTAAAGCCTAGGGAAAAATAAATCAGTGTCATAAAATCGATGACCTGACAAGACTAAAAATTTTATTTCTCTCTGTTGAGTCCCAATGCTAGGTCAGCTTCTGTATTTTAATAATCCAGCTAGGTGGAAAGGATTTGGAAAATGAAGTAATACAACTAAGTGTAATTTGAGAATACTTCATAGATTCTCCAAAACCAATTGTCATGTTTGGCTTTCCAGTGTAACAAGAAATATTTCCTGGGAATAATTTATGTAATATTCACTTTCAAACAAATTTCATTCCATAGAACCATGTTACAGCTGCACAATTTGAAGACCCATGAACTTAAAGAGTTCCATACTTAGGACTCCTTTAATCCCAGTTGAGTAAAACCCAATTAGAGTATATGGGAAATCAAGGAATGGGAAATGTAAACATACATGGCATATTTCTGTTTTCTCCTAAAAGTATCAATAAAGAATATTTTTAGAAAACAAAACAATAGTAAATATTTTTTAATAAACCCTCAAAGATAACATGGGTGGGAAAGAAGACAGTAACAAATATTTCACATTTGTTGCCAGGAATATTCATACTAAAAGAAAAATCCTGACCAATGAGTATTTTACATAATAGATATATCAACACATTTTGGGCAGATAAAGGCAGCTAGCAGAGAAGTAATTGACATAGCAAAGGGAAGTGGCACCTTAAAGACTTGAAAGTGATTGTCTCTTGCAGGGCAGGGCCGGGAGTGATGGGAGGACTCCTGCTTTTCTTAAAAGCCTTTGGCATCATTTACTTTATAGGCATTAATTACCTCATGAAAGTAAAAATTAATGTACTGTTAAAATTTAAAAGAGAATTTATAGGAAAGATAATAGCACATCTCATGGAATATGAAGAATTGTACTTTGCTGTACAACTGAAACTAACACAATATTGTAAACCTGGGACTTCCCTGGTGGTCCAGTGGTTAAGACTCTGCACTTGCACTGCACGGGGGCACAGGTTTGATTCCTGGTCTGGGAGCTAAGATCCCTCACACTGCGCGGCAAGACCAAAAAAAAAAAAAAAAAAAAAAAAATATATATATATATATACA
>NC_041232.1:34260710-34267530 GCF_002837175.3 Physeter macrocephalus
TATATATATATATATATATACACACACACACACACACACATATATACATACACACACATATATAAACAGTAAAATAAATATATATATTATAAATCAACTATACTTCAATTTTAAAAATAGGAAAGACAAAAAAAAATCTGTAGGAAGGTTAATATTATAGTCACTAATGATGCTAGATCAACTATTTTCTGGTTCTCCCCCAATCTGGCCATATGGCATGTACTTTATGGCCCCCTGAGGTTAGATGGTACAACATAACTACTCCTGGTCAATGATTTTATGAACAGAGGTAACATGTGGCATTTCTGGGCTTTCGTTATTGGTGAGAGACACTTCCGAGCTAGCTTATTTCCCTTTGGTACGCATTTGAGATGGGTCTGCTCCATAAACCTGGATCCTTACATGCCTATGATGAACAAAGCCCTCCACTTATCCATGACAGATATCAGTATTGTCAAGAAACAAGTCTGTATTGTTTAAAACACTGAGTTTTGGGAGCTGTTAGTAACGGCAAAAAGTATAAACCATCATAATTTTTAGAATTAGGAATACAGATGAACCTAAAGGACAGTCAGAATCAGAGACTCTCTGTCTCAGCTCCTGTCTCTGACAGGAATTCCATGAATATGGGTGTTTTTCTCTTTCCCTACATTTAACAGCAAAATGGTTGCCAGCAGCTCCTGGGCTTCACGTCCCACAGCATCCGTCAGCTGAAGGGCACTAACTTTTTTCCTCACTTCTAGGTCAGAAAACTTTGGGGAATGTACACTCCTGAGCCAATAAAGAGAGGTCAGTTTATCAGAGTCAAGAAAGATAAGCCTGTAAGAATCGTGTAATTATATGGTTGGGGAAGAGAGCAGGGCATATCTGCAAAATGTCTGAGGTATATTTCCAGGACAAAAGAAGTTGCTGGGAAGACAAAATAACGGGCATCCACTCCAAGTCACTATAAATTTACTTTATATGTCCTTCACATTGTGATGTTAAAAAAAGACAATTTAACACACATGATATAATCTTTGCTTACTTCTACAGTTTCGCCTCCCATCATTCACCACTCTAGATAGCTCCATGGAACTCTGCATAATTTCCAAACAAGCCATACGTTTTCATGCCTCAGTGTCTTTGGCACACCCTTGAACCCTTATCCTCTTGCCCATGTATAACAGAGAAGAACAAACCTGACTCCATATTGGATCTGTACTGGACTCCATATTAGATCCTTTAGCTTTAACCCCTGTGCTCTGTTGCTTGTGCTTAGTCATGCTGGCTCTGCACCTTTTGTAAAAGAGTGTTGCCTATATTCTGAAGTATACAGCATAGCCCATTCTCAAGTCTCTGACCTTTAAAGGCATAACACTTTAACATTCATATAGAGATAAAAAGTTGCAGAACAAAAAATAACAATTGTCTTATTGGAGGTTTATAGGAACATTGTGACCAGACCTAAGTGGACAGCTGTAAGAACAAAGGATTCCAGACCTAAGTGGACAGCTGTAAGAACAAAGGATTCCCCCACCAAGAAGTTTGTAACAACCAGCCAGCCACAACCCTGCCCCCTTTAGTATAACATAAGCCTGAACTCTAACTCAGGTAAGATAGTTCTCTGGGACACAAGTCCACCATCTCTTTGGTCTGCTGGCTTTCCAAATAAGGTTACTATTCCTCAACCTAACAACTTGTCTCTCAATTTACTGGCTTGTCTTGTGGGGAGCAGTAAAAGCTTAAACTCGGTAACACAAGTACCTAAGTCTACTAATCCCTGGAGTCAACTCTAGTGCTTTTACCACATCCCAGGACAGTGTAGCATAGTGGAAAGAGTGTAAACTTTGGACTCAGAGATACACAGACTGAACATCCATGGTGCCATTTACTAGCATATGACCTTGGTCAACTTATTAAGCTTTTTGAACTTTAATTTCAACATCTGTAAAATGATGATAATAATGACAAATTTGCAGGGTTTTATTGATTAGAAGGAATATACATGTGTATAGTTCCCAGAACAGAGTACACAGCTTGAAAATGAATATTATATATCTCATGTGACATTTCAGTGCAATTTTCTACATATATATCTGTCTTCCATACTAGTCTGTGAGTTCCTTGAAGGATCTTGCTTTACTCACCTTCAATGTGTAGTGCAGTGTCTAGCATATTAGAATTACCTGGGGAGTTTAAAACAATGTTGATTGTTGAGCCTTACCCTAGAGACACTGATTTAATTGATCTAGGATACCACCAGGGCACTGATGATGTTGTTTAAAATCTTCCCCAGTGGTATTAATGCACAGCCAGGATTGACAACCACCGTACTAGGTGCTCAAATATTTGTTGAATGAATGCTGTTTGTTCTACAAGGCATTTCTAAGACTCCAGTAAATGTTTTGTTTATATACAATATTCACCTGTTTAACCTTAGTGAAAGCCTATAACCTCACTGCAGGTAGCCATTTGAAGAGATATATTACTCTGTTGTACCTTGGAAGAAGCAAATGGTAATAGAAAAGGAGCTCAAGGCTGAACAAGGTTGAGTACAGTTGATTGTTCCTTTTCTCTCTTGTGTAAGTACTACCATCTTCAAAATGAGAAAAGTTGCTTGTCTTAAAAAGCTAGGGGGAAAAGGATACTGAAGACATGTTTGTCTCAGTTTTTGCCAAAATTCCTATTTATACATTTCAAATTTCTACCTAACTTGCTAAGTATACATTACCTCCATCATGAAAATATTCTGATTAATGAATGATCTTTCTGTTTAACACAGCAGATAATATTTTCTCCTCCTTCCAGAAATACCCCATATGTGTGGGGGGGGGATAAATAGATATATGATAGATATGTGATAGACAGACATACCCATATAGATATACGTCAGCTGCTTCTAGTATCGGAATAACATTGATATTGAATTTGCACTTCTTTTAAAGATGCAGTTGAGATTTATGCTGTTTCTTAGTTTGTAATTAAAAGTGTGCCTCAGAGAAGATTTGCAGCAGCTCCAAGTGCTGCCCATTAAATAACATTTTTTGTCAAAGGGGCATTTATTGCCATGGATAGCAGAGTAAATAGATTTTTGGAAACTCTCAACTCTGTAATGGCTTTGTATTCTTTTCCTTTCTTTTCCTTCCTTTTTGCCTTTGATGTTCCTGAAGCAAGTGAATAATACACCACAATGTCTCAATGACTTAAAAGGATTTGAAATTACAAAGAAAACTCAAGGGCAACGTCTTAATCCTTTCCAGACCTTCAGCCTCATCTTTAAGTAGCTGCCTCTGGATAATTAGTCACATGTGAGTAGGAGGCCCAACCAAAAAAAATTAGAATTATTTAGACTGGATATTTTAGAGTATTGGAAGTACTCAATTTTTACACTAATTTCATGTAATTTTTTTGACAACAATTCAAATTGGTGTATTTACATTTTCTATTTTAAAACAGCCATCCCTCACCATCATTGAGACCACTGATTGTCACTCCTTTGGACCTCAGCTTCCAGGGCTACCCTAGAAGAACTGGAAGAGATGAATTCCAGATTTCCTTAAACTTCACTGATTCTATGCTTTTAAGAGACATACCACTCAAAGATAAATCAAAGTAACCCCCCCAAAACAAAACAAATTATTGATCAATTTTTTTTACTCCAATTAAATTATTGGCCAATTTTGTTTTCCTCTGCAACAACCACATGCTACTTTTATCACTGATGGCCATGCTTGTTTCAGTTTTTAATGAGCTATTATTGAGAGTAGTCATTATCAAAGTGTGCTTCTGGGACCCTGGGTTCCCCAAGATTTTTTGAGGGGGGTTCCCCAAGGTCAAAATTAATTGTATAAAAATACTAAGCTGCCATTTGCCTTGTTTGCTTTCATTCTCTCACAAGTGTACAGTGGAGTTTTCCAGAAGCTATGTGATACATGTTATCAAAACGGATTAAATGCAGAAGTAGATCTGAGAATCTGGCTGAAGTTACTAAGTCAAAGATTGGTAAAAAAGTAAAACAATGCTACTTTGACACTGAGCATTTTTTGTTTGGGAAATGTAGTTATTTTTCATAGGAAGTATGTTAATTATGTGAGCACATAATGGGTTTATTGTTATTTTAAATGAATTAAATATTTTTGAATGTCTTGGTTTTAATTTCTGTATGTAAATATCAATACATATAACCACAAAAAAAAAATCTCTGAGGGCTCCTCAAAATTTTTTAAGAGCATAAAGGTGTCCTGAGGCCAAAGTTTGAGAACTTCTGACTTAAAATACTGGAAACAATTGAGTCCCATATAATTTCTTTGTACCTGTGCATGACGTTTTCAAAACAGTTATTCATTTTCCAGTATAAGTATTAATAGGTTGTCCTGGCCTTCCACATGCCAAACCTATGTCATCTGGGCCTGTTATCTTTCCTTCCAGAAACATTTATTTAGTTTACATTATGTGTAAACTAAGAATAGGATTCATGTCTATTTTACTAACCATGGAGCCTAACACTAGTATTTA
This sequence comes from Physeter macrocephalus, assembly GCF_002837175.3. Taxonomy (NCBI): domain Eukaryota; kingdom Metazoa; phylum Chordata; class Mammalia; order Artiodactyla; family Physeteridae; genus Physeter; species Physeter macrocephalus. Next base: position 34,265,208 of record NC_041232.1, read on the forward strand.
ATGAATGAGTGAGTAGGTTGATGCCACACAAAGCACAATGCTAAATGCTCATATCAATTCTGAACGTTATTTTAGATGATAATCCTAAATGTAAAATAATAAATACATGCAAACCCCAACTCTGGTTAAAAATAACTACTCTCTATGCCACAGTCCCCTACCCAGACAGTTGACATGCTGAAGAAAGATGTACAAGGATGCTAACTAGTCTTATTTGAAATTTATGAGTATTAATTTGAATTGGGTTCTTAAGGAACACTGACAATCATACTATATTTCCCTAGATAACTATAACATACATTCTCATCTCCTCAAACAAGCAAAATCTCCCCAGTCCTCACTCTCAGCTGATGACTTAGTTTCCTATCTCACCTCAACTCTCATCCTCAAGCATCAATCCCTTCTCTGCCCTCCCTGTTCCTGCCGAATATAAACTGACTGTACCCTACTAGGGTCATCCTCCACTAGACTCTATCTCCTCCCACTTACTCAAAGACATCTTCCAGAAATTCCCTTCTGTCACTTGTCCATCTCTACCAAAACATTCTTATCAGCATAAAAATATGCTGTGATTTCTCCCATCTTTTTTTCTTGGCCCCATTTCCCTCTCCAGCTATAACTCCATCATCATGCTTCCCTCTATAATATAACTTTCTTCAAGATTGCCATTTACCACCTTAAATTTCTATCCCATTTTCTGTTATCCCCACTCCAGTCAGGCTTCCCCCCAGGACTCTACCAAAACTCTTTTAACCAATTTCACCAATGACCTCAACTTTGCCAAATCAAGCAGTTAACTCCTACTTGACCTTTAAAATACACCTGATACAGCTTACCGCTTGCTTCTCCCTAAAACACCTTCAACATTTGGCTTCCAATACACCTTACTTTCCAGGTTTTGCTTTTGCATCACTTGTTACTTCTCAATCCCATTTGCTGATTTGTCCGCACTTTTCCAACCTCCTAGAAGTAGAATGTTAAAGGGTTCAGCCCTGGAACCATTTTTCTTCTCTAACTCTCTTTCAATACGTCTATGGTTTTTTGGTTTTTGGTTTTTTTGACTGCTGTTTATTAAATAGCATTGTACCAATTTTTTTTGTTGTTTTTTTAATTTTTAATTTTATTTACTTTTTTATACAACAGGTTCTTTATACTTACCAATTTTATACATATTAGTGTATATAGGTCAATCCCAATTTCCCAATTCATCACACGACCACCACCCACCACCGGCCACTTCCCATTTTTTGGTTTTTGGTTTTTTTGACTGCTGTTTATTAAATAGCATTGTACCAATGTTTTTTTGTTGTTTTTTTAATTTTTTATTTTATTTACTTTTTTATACAACAGGTTCTTTATACTTACCAATTTTATTCATATTAGTGTATATAGGTCAATCCCAATTTCCCAATTCATCACACGACCACCACCCACCACCGGCCACTTCCCACACCTGGTGTCCATACGTTTGTTCTCTACATCTGTGTCTCAATTTCTGCCCTGCAAACCAGTTCATCTGTACCACTCTTCTTGGTTCTACATATATGAGTTAATATACAACATTAGTTTTTCTCTTTCTGACTTACATCACTCTGTATGACAGTCTCTAGATTCATCCACATCTCTACAAATGACTCAGTTTCATTCCTTTACATGGCTAAGTAATATTCCATTGTATATATGTACCACATCTTCTTTATCCATTGGTCTGTCAGTGGGCATTTGGGTTGCTTCCATATCCTGGCTATTATAAATAGTGTTGCAATGAACATCGGCATGCATGTGTCTTTTTGAATTATGGTTTTCTCTGGGTATATGCCCAGTAGTGGAATTGCTGGGTCAAACAGTAATTCTATTTCTAGATTTTTAACGAATGCCCATACTGTTCTCCATAGTGGCTGTAACAATTTACATGCCCACGAACAATGCAAGAGGATTCCCTTTCCTCCACACCCTCTCCAGCATTGGTTTGTAGATTTTTCTGATGATACCCATTCTAACTAGTGTAAGGTGATACTTCACTGTAGTTTTGATTTGCATTTCTCTAATAATTAGTGATGTTCAGCAGCTTTTCATGGGCTTCTTGGCCATTGATACATCTTCTTTGGAGAAATGTCTATTTAGGTCTTCTGCCCATTTTTGGATTGGGTTTTTTGTTTGTTTAATATTGAGCTGCATGAGCTGTTTATATATTTTGGAGATTAATCCTTTGTCCATTGATTCATTTGCAAATATTTTCTCCCATTCTGAGGGTTGTCTTTTCGACTTGTCTGTACTTTCCTTTGCTGTGCAAAAGCTTTGAAGTTTCATTAGGTCCCATGTG
>NC_041232.1:34268030-34305525 GCF_002837175.3 Physeter macrocephalus
CACATGGGACCTAATGAAACTTCAAAGCTTTTGCACAGCAAAGGAAAGTACAGACAAGACGAAAAGACAACCCTCAGAATGGGAGAAAATATTTGCAAATGAATCAACGGACAAAAGATTAATCTCCAAAATATATAAACAGCTCATGCAGCTCAATATTAAACAAACAAAAAACCCAATCAAAAAATGGGCAGAATATATGTGCTGCCGGTTTTCCAAATAGCAGTTGTTTTTGTTTTTAAACAACTTTACTGAGACATAATTCACTTACCTATTTATGTCTAGTCTCTCAATGAAATATACAATTCCTCCATTTCAAGTGTAGGAAGTAGAGAAAGAAGAACAAACAAAACCCAAAGTTAGTAGAAGGAAAGAAATCTTTCATATTACATTATTAATTTTTTTTGCCACTTCAAAAAAAAAAAATAGGGGGCAGAAGACCTAAATAGACATTTCTCCAAAGAAGATGTATCAATGGCCAAGAAGCCCATGATAAGCTGCTGAACATCACTAATTATTAGAGAAATCCAAATCAAAACTACAATGAGGTATCACCTCACACCAGTTAGAATGGGCATCATCAGAAAATCTACAAACAGATTATTAGAGAAATGCAAATCAAAACTACAATGAGGTATCACCTCACACCAGTTAGAATGGGCATCATCAGAAAATCTACAAACAACAAATGCTGGATAGAGTGTGGATAAAAGGGAACCCTCTTGCACTGTTGGTGGAGATGTAAACTGATACAGCCACTATGGAGAACAGTATGGAGGTTCCTTAAAAAACTAAAAATGGATAAAGAAGATGTGGTACATATATACAATGGAATATTTCTCAGCCATAAAAAGGAACAAAATTGGGTCATTTGTAGAGACGTGGGTGAATCTAGAGACTGTCATACAGAGTGAAGTAAGTCAGAAAGAGCAAAATAAATATCGTATATTAACACATATATGTGGAACCTATAATAATGGTACAGATGATCCAGTCTGCAGGGCAGAAATAGAGACACAGATGTAGAGAACAAACATATGGACACCGAGGGAGGAAAGCGGTGGGAGGTGTGGGGTGTTGGTGTAATGAATTGGGCGATTGGGATTGACACGTATACACTAATATGGATAAAATGGATAACTAATAAGAACCAGCTGTATAAAAAAATAAATGAAATAAAATTCAGAAAAATGTGCATGAAATAGTACCAACTTTATGAAATTTTTTCTTGTACATTAACATTTCAGAGATCTTTGGTGAATTTTTTTTCTAAAAATGTCAAGTCTTGGACTTATACATGTTTTCCAAACCTCATCATGTATCTTCATCATTTAAAAGAAAGTTCCATAGAAACATTTGCCTGGATTGGTTTTATTTTTTCTCCAAGAATTACCAAAAGTAAAATGCATTATTAACATGTAGCTCACAGTCATTTGACAGCCAGGGCGAGAAGCGAAACCATTTTCAAGAAGCAGCTGATAAAGGGCTAGACTCATTAGAGTGAACTCAAAGGCTCATGGCTAAGTGGTAAAATATTTCAGAGGATCAACTCTAATAAACTAATAAGAAAGCTAAACGAATCCCATATCTACTATGCACCAATTTAATTCAATGTTGCATACATGGTAAACCTCTTAGCCCAACACTTGATAAAATAATTACCTCATTAAAGGAAGAGTGTAAGTGTAGTTTAGAAACCTTCACGCACTCGGGTTTTCCCAAGAAAAAAATAAAAGCTTTATATAATCCATTCTCTGCTTGATAAGAGAGAACAGAAACTTAAAAATGGTATCAGATGGGCTTCCCTGGTGGCGCAGTGGTTAAGAATCTGCCTGCCAATGCAGGGGACATGGGTTCGTGCCCCGGTCCGGGAAGACTGAGCCTGCGCGTCTAGAGCCTGTGCTCCGCAACAAGAGAAGCCACGACAACGAGAAGCCAGCGCACCGCGATGAAGAGTAAGCCCCTGCTCGCCGCAACTAGAGAAAGCCCGTGCACAGAAATGAAAACCCAACACAGCCAAAAATAAATAAATAAATAAAATTTTTTTTTTTAAATGGTATCAGGTTTTTTTGGAGAGTTGAAACAGGACTCCTCTTAAAAAATAAAATAAAAGCGTATAGACAGAATTTTTTAAAACATACAATTTATATTTTTGTTTGTTTTATTCTCTACTGTATTTATGATAGTAGCAGAGGTTCAAGCTTTGCTTTCTTTGTGGAGTACAACATATATTTTCAGAAAATAGAATTACAGGATTCAGTTAAGATAGGAATGGAAGGAAAGATCCTCCAGGCCAAGGATTCTCAATCTTGTACATTAGAATCACCTGGGAAGCTTTGAAAACTGCCTATGCCTGTGTGTCATCCTCGGGGTTCTGATTTTAGTTGGTATGCGTTCAATGTCTAGGCATCTACACTTTTTTAAAAAAAGTATTCAGGGTTCCTCTAATATTGAAGCAGGGGTGAGAAATCACTGTTCTAAGTGACCATATCAATTACTGGAGTGCTTTGGAGAGTAAAAGGAGCCCCATAAATAATTACACCTGAATTAAAGAGTAAACAGCCACTGTCATGCGCAAACTGAGAGATATGGTCACTCTACCACATACCAATGCTGAATACACCTACAATGTCTCTCATAGGAGACAGAAATAAGAGTCTACACCTCATTACCTGCAGACTAGGAAGTTCCTTGTTTCTCAAGACAACACCTTAGATCTTTTGACAACTGGAATATGCTCCCCGTTAGTTCTACCCATTGTTTCCTGAATTCGCACATAAGAGTTTAACCCCTCTTCCACAGACAAGGCCTTAAGATATTTGGAGATATATATCTTGTCCTAGTTTTATGGTTAGGGATACTGTTATTACTACTGATGCTGTTGGATTAAAGAGTTTTGTAACAGTTCATTGGCCGGAGTATAATAGGTTAATGATAACAGCTATTATAAGTAACATTGATGCGGTAGCTTGTGTTAGAAAATATTTAGTGGATGATTCTATAGTTCCTGGGTTAAACCTTTTATTATAATGGGAATAATGGCTAATATATTTATTCTGAAACCGATTCAGCTAAGTAATCAGTGGGAGCTGGTTACTACAATTTATGGTTCCTGAGATAAAGGTTGTGAGGAAGACGATAAAAATGATGTGATTTATTAGTACGGGAAGCATATAAACCAACATATTCTGGGTATGGGCCGGATAGCTTATTTACCTGGCCTTATATGGTAGCATGAAGAATTTTGAATTGTTAAGGGTAGGTTCAATTCCTATGATTCTAGAAATAAGAGGATTTAAACCTCTATTATTTACTCTATCAAAGTAACTCTTTTATCAGACATATTTCTTATGTTTGGAGGAATGCTTGATATTATAATAGGTAGTAAGACGTCATATGCATAGGGCTAGCGTTAGTGGTAGCAAGTTTTTTCAAAGTAAATGTATTAGTTGATCATATCGGAATTGAAGGCAGGATGTTCAAATTCATAGGAAAGCTATTGTTAGTTGTAGCGTTTTGATAATAAGGTTGGTTGTTTATAGTTCTGGTACGTAAGGGGTTATGGAACGCTCCTAGAAATAGGATTGCTGTCAAAATTTTTATTATGATAATTTTGGCATATTCTGCTAAGAAAAATATGGCAAATGGACCTGCTGCATATTCTACATTTAAGCCTGATACACTCAGATTCTCCTTCTGTTAGGTCAACTGGGGCTCGGTTAGTTTCCGCTAGAGTAGAAATAAATCATATTATAGCTAAGGGTCATGATGGGAAAATTATTCACAAATGTTCTTGTGTTGTGATATGGGTTGAGAGGGTGAAAGATCCATTTATTAAGAGGACTGATAAAAGGATAATTGCTAGTGTTACTTCTTATGAAATTGTTTGTGCTACTGCTTATAGGGCTCCCATTAATGTGTATTTTGAGTTGGAAGCCCATCCAGATCATAAAATGGAGTATACAGCTAGGCTTGAAATAGCTAGCATAAATAATACTCCTAGATTTATATTAATGAGGGGATAAGGTATGGATAGGGGAATTCATATGGTTAGGGCTAGAGTTAGGGCTAGGATTGGTGCAATGATAAATATGGAAATGGAGGATATAGCTGGTCATAGTGGTTCTTTAATGAATAATTTGACTGCATCAATAATGTGCTGTAATAGGCCATATAGTCCTACAATATTTGGCCCTTTTCGAAGTTGCATATAACCTAAAGTTTTTTGTTCAATTAATGTTAGGAATGCTATGGTTAAAAGAATGGGGATAATGAGTATTAAGATATTAATTATAAACATTTTGTTAGGGAGAAGATTTGAACCTCTGGTTATAAAGGTTTAAGTTTTACACAATTACCAGGCTCTGCCACCTTAACAAACCCTGATCTTGGGTAAATGTTTTGTATATATTAATTAAATTGAGATTACATCATTAATTAGTTTTAAGGCACTTTTTAAAGTGGGCCTTATTTTTCTTGTCCTTTCATACTGCAAGAAATGTATAATAGACAGCAACCAACCTGGATTACTCCAGTCTGAACTCAGATCAAGTAGGACTTTAATCATTGAACAAATGAACATTTAATAGCAGTTACACCATTGGGGTGTCCTGATCCAACATCGACGCCGTAAACCCTACTGTCGATATGAACTCTAGAATAGGATTGCAGCTGTTATCCCTAGGATAACTTGTCCCGTTGATCAATGGTTTGGATCAATAAGTGATAATATGTTTTGACTGGTAAGTCTAGACTTCAATCTCTTGGAGGCTTTTTTGTTCTCTGAGGTCACCCTAACCAAACCTGTCAATCCATACAAAATTTTGTTATCCATTGGTGGTTTAGTTAGGTTTTGGGAGGATTAGTTAATTAAAGCTCCACAGGGTCTTCTCATCTTGTTATTCCTGCCTCTTCACAGGAAGTTCAATTTCACTGACTGAAAGTAAGAAACAGTAAAATCCTCGGGTGGCCATTGATTCAAGTCCTTATTTAGAGAACAAATGATTATGCTACCTTTGCACAGTCAGGATACCATGGCCAGGCAGTACTCTAATGCTAGTTATGCTAGAGGTGATGTTTTTGATAAAGAGGCAGGGTTTGTGTTTCCCGAGTTCCTTTTACTTTTTTTAATCTTTCCTTGAGTGTATGCCTGTGTTGGATTGACAGTGTAAATAATTTAATGTCAAGTTGTATTATTTACTGTTAATTATCAGTATATTATTAGTTACTGATGAAAACTTATGCAAGGAGAAATACTTCTTGTTACTCATTTTAACATTATTGCCTCTATTGGTCAATAGATTAGTTCAGTATAAATCTAGGAGTTGATTTGCTTGTTATTGGTATTAAGATAAAATTATTGTTGACCTTGAATGCTTTCTTAATTGGTAGTTGCTTTTAATTCAACTATGGCGTTGCTTGTCTCTAGATAAGATTGTACCCATTTCTAAAAAGCTGTACCTTTTCAGATTAACATTTAAAAATACATTAAAATTCATAAATTTTTTTGATAATTTTTAAAGTTGAACTGAACTTCTTTTCCTGGACAACCAGCTATCACCAGGTTCATTAGGCTTATAAATCTTCTCACAATTTTGCTACTTAATAAGTAGCTGGTCTGCTTTTGGGATATTTAACTTAAGTTCTCATTGTTAAATGTTTGCTAGTCAAATCATTATGTGAAAGGTACAAGGGATAAACTTTGCTTTTTCTTACTTTTAATGCTTCTTTCATCATTCCCTTATGGTACTTCCTCTATAGTGCCAGAGGATATTTTAAATTTCTATCTCATATACTTTAAATGTTGAGTGAATGTTTTATTTAGCTTGCTTGTACTAGTAGAACAGGGAGGGAGGTGTTGGGCTAGATTTAGTTCAAAGCATTCATAAATTATGAAATCTCCTAGGTTTAAACTAGATGCTTTATTTAAGCTATGCTTTGATTTATTCAAGCACACTTTCCAGTGTGCTTACCTTGTTACAACTTGTCTCCTCTCATATAATTAGTATTTGCTAATAGATTATAGGAAATTATTATAATACTTGAGGAGCGTGACAGGCAGTGTGTGAGTGCTTTTCATGGCCTTATTCAATTAACCACTTTATTCTTAATTTACTACTAAGTCCTCCTTTGGTTTTTAGTTTTCATAAAAACTTTCATGTGGTGAAAAATATATTCTTGAAGTAGAAAATGTAGCCCATTTCTTCCCACCCCATAGGTTATACCTTGACCTAACGTTTTTATGTATAATAATTATGCTTACTTTTATCCCTTTTTAGGATTTGCTGAAGATGGCAGTATATATACTGAATTAGCAAGGGTTGGCGAGGTTTATTGGGGTTTATCGATTATAGAACAGGCTCCTCTAGAGGGGTGTGAAGCACTGCCAAGTCCTTTTGAGTTTTAAGCTGCTGCTAGTAGTACTCTAGCAAATAATTTTGTTCTTATAATTATTTGGGTTTAGGGCTAAGCATAGTAGAGTATCTAATTCCAGTTTGAGTTTTAGCTGTCGTGTAATCAGGAAATACTAAAGTCACTTTCATAGTCTATTTTTATTTTAGTTATGGCTTTTTACAGCTTAATTAAAATTTAACTTTATTTTATATCATTCTTTAACACACTTTCCGCCGAATTTCTATTAACTGGTGTTAATCATATGACCGAGGTGGCTGGCACAAAATTTAACAACCCTAGTTAGTTAGTATACCTTAGTTGAACTTTTGTTTATGGCTTAATTTTTAACACTGCTGTTTCACGTGGGGTGTGGCTAAGCAAAACATTATGAGCTACTAATATTAGTGTGCTTGATGCCTGCTCCTTTTAATTTTAATTTAGAGGGCTTTCTCACTGGGGCAGGAATGCTTATGTGTGTAATTTTATTAAAAACTAATAGAAAGGCTGGGACCAAACCTATGTGTTTATGGAGTTGGTAAATTCATCTAGGCGTTTTTTAGTGCCTTGCTTTAGATTTTAAGCTACATTAACATGCTGTTTTTGCATAGTGAAGAAAAGTATATCGTTTTTTTATGTGGTTTATGTTGGATTTAGTGTTAAAATTTTGATAAAAATGGTTGATAGATCTAGGGAGATGTCTGTCTATATAGATGGTAAATATCTAAGTAGTTTATTGGTACGAATAGGGTTTATTTTCTAGGTCTATCTAATTTTGAGCATTAAGTTGCTCATGTTTATTGGGTAGATAGCTAAGTTATATGTATTTGTATGTCTTTGCCTCGTTTGGGGGGTTTGGCAGGGCATTATAGGCATGTAGAACATGGGATTTAGTAGGGGGTAAGAGAGGTTTGTTAAACAGGTCATTTACCTGTTCAATGCATGTGCGTGTATGCCTACGTGTATATGTACATATACATGTACATGTGTGCATGTGTACATACGTGTATGTGTGTGTATGTGTGTCTGCAATTTCCATATGTCCTGTAACCATTGACTGAATAACACCTTATGGTTGATGATGTTGGTAAATAATATTCAATTAAAGTCCAGCTACAGGGCTTCCCTGGTGGCACAGTGGTTGAGTCCGCCTGCCGATGCAGGGGACACGGGTTCGTGCCCCGGTCTGGGAAGCGGAGTGGCTGGGCCCGTGAGCCATGGCCGCTGAGTCTGCGCGTCCGGAGCCTGTGCTCCGCAATGGGAGAGGCCACAACAGTGAGAGGCCCGTGTACCGCAAAAAAAAAAAAAAAAAAGTCCAGCTACAATTTATTTGACTGTGTCAAGGCCTCAGATGGCCATACCTGAGTCACAGCATCCCTTTAAAAATTAAAAAATACCAAATGCATGAAACCACATTTATGTGTGAGCATGGGCTGATTAGTCACTAGTCCATGGAGATGTCTTATTTAAGCAGAAAGAGTGGGCGATTTTAAGTGAGATGGTCCTGAAGTTAAGAACCAGATGTGTGATAAAGTTCATTAACAGAAACTCCCACAAATTATGGTACCGGAGTGAGAAGGACAACTGCCAAGCGGTTGATGGTTTCACGCGGCTTGCTGATTAAACTCGTGAGCTATTGGATATGATACGCATGTTGACTAGAATTGATTTGACTTAATGTGCTATGTACAACTAATAATATGTACTATGTAATATCAAATATATGACTTGCAAGTTTTTTTTCATTCTGTGGATTGTCTCTTCCCTTTCTTAATGGTTTCCTTTAAAGGACAAACATTTTTAACATTATTGTACTCCAATTTGTCAATTTTTTCTTTTATTGCTTGTGCTTTGGGGGATCATATTTCAAAGGGTTTGCTTAACCCAAGATCACTAAGATTCACTCCTCTCTTTGAGACTTTTGTGGCTTTTAGCTCTTATATGTAGGTCTATGATTTATGTGAAGTTAATTTTTGTGTATGATGTAAAGAATGGATCCATCTTTATTTTTCATGTGATATCCAGTTGTCCCAGCACCATTTTTTCCCACAATAAATATCCTTGGCACTCTTGTTGAAAATCTATTAACTAAATGTGAGCATTTATTTCTGGACTCTTAATTATATTCCATTAACCTATATGTCCATTCTTAGGCCAGTACCACACTGTCTTGACTATTCTACTTTAGTACTAAGCTTTGAAAATCAAGAAGTGTGACTCCTCCAATTTTCTTTCTTAAGATTGCTTTAGCTATTCTGAGAAGCTTGCATTTCCATATGAATTTTAGGATCTTGTCAGTTTCTGCAAAAAGCCAGCTGTGCAGCTAGAATTTTGATAAGGATTGTGATGAATCCAATTGGTAGATCAGTTTGGGGAGTATTGCCATCTTATCAATATTAAGATTTATGATCCATGAGTATGGCATGGGTTTCCATTTATAAAGGTTTTCTTTAATTTATTTCAGCAATATTTTATAGTTTTCAGTGCATAAGACTTGCACCTCCTTGGTTAAATTTATTTCTAAGTATTGTATTCTTTTCGACACTATTTTAAATGTTGATGCTGCTGTTCATTTCATTTTGGAATTGCCCATTTCTAGTGTATAGATACACAAGTTATTTTTGTATACTGATCTTGCACCCTGTAAACTTTGTTAGTATTTTCTATACACTAGGTCATGTTATCTGCAAATAGATAGTTTTACTCTCTCCTTCCCAATTGGAATGACAATTTTCTTGCTTAATTGCCCTTACTAGAATCTCTAGTGCAATGTTGAATAGAGTGGCAAGTGTGGACATCCATATCTTGTTCCTGATCTTATGCAGAAAGCATTCAATTTTACCATTAAGTATGGTGTACGCTGTGGGATTTTCATAGAAGTCCTTTGAAGTTAGACAATTTTCTTCTATTTTCTAGTCTGATAAATGCTTTTTCATAAAAGAGTACTGGAGTTAGTCAAGTGTTTTTTCTGTGTCTACTGAGATTATCATGTGGTTTTGTCTTTTATTCTATTCAAATGGTATATTACATTAATTGATTTTTTAGATATAAACCAACTTTGCATTCCTGGGATACTTCCCACTTAGACATAGTCTGTAATTCTTTTTACATGTTGCTGAGTTTGGTTTACTAATATTTTGTTGAACATTTTTGTTTGCCTACAATCATAAGAGATATTAGTCTGTGCTCTTTTTTTGTGATGTGTTTGTCTGACTTCAGTATCCCGGTAACTTTGCCTCATAGAATGAACCAAAATTTGTTCCTCCTCTTCTACTTTTTAGAAGAGTTTTTGAAGAATTGGCTTTAATTCTTCTTTAAATATTTAGTAATATTTACTAGGAAATCTTGGCTGGCTTTTTCTTTGAAGGAAGATTTTTAATTACAAATTCAATCTCTGCTTGGTGAAGGTGTATTATGGATTTTCTGTTCTAGTATAAATTTCATTAATTTGTGTCTTTTTAAGAATTTTCTATTTCATTTAAATTTTCTAATTTGTTGCCATAGAGTTGTTCATAGTATTAACATACAATTTTTTATTATTCCCGTAAAGTCGGTAGTAATGTCTCTTCATTCCTGATTTTAGTAATCTGAGTCTACTCTCTTTTCTTCTTGGTAAGTTTAGGTAAAGATTTGTCAACTTTGTTGATGTGTTCAAAGAACCAATTTTGGTTTATTGATCTTCTCTACTGTTTTTCTCTTTCTGATTTCATTAATTTCCATTCTAATCTTTATTATTTCTTTCTTTCTGCTTGCATAGGTTTAGTTTGTTCTTCTTTTACTAGTGTCTTAAGGTGGAAGGTTATGTTATTTACATATTTTTTATTGTGGTATAATTGATGAGTAAAATTATGTATATTTAAAGTATAAAACATGATGATTTGACTTGCAAATGGTTTAGGAAATGATCATCACAATCTGGATAATTAACACATCCATCATCTCACATTTTTACCTTTTGGTGTCTGTGTGGTGAGAATGTGGAAGAACTACCCTCCTAGCAAATTTCAATCACAAAACGCAGTATTATTAACATAGTCACCATGCTGTACATTAGATCCTCAGAGCTTATTTATCATATCACTGTAGGCTTGTAACTTTGACAAGCAACTCCCCAACTCCCTCACTCCTCCAGCTCTGGGTAACTACCGTTCTGCTCTCTGCTTCTATGAGTCCAACTTTTTTTTTTTTTAGATTCCACATAAATATGATATCACACATTATTTCTCTTTCTCTGTCTGGCTAATTTCACTTAACATGATGTCCTCTAGATTCATCCATATTGTTGCAAATGGCAGGATTTCTTTCTTTCTCATGGTTGAATAGCATTCCACTGTACATATATACCACATCTTTATCCATTCATCCATTTACAGGGACGTAGGTTGTTTCCACATCTTGGTTATTGTGAATAATGCTGCAATGAACGTGAGAGTACAGATATCTCTTCAAGATATTGATTTTGTTTCCTTTGAATATAAACCCAGAAGTGAGATTGTTGGATCATATTATAGTCTTATTTTTAATTTTTTGAAAAACCTTCATACTGTTTTCCATAATGGCTGTACTAATTCCCATCCCCCATGTACAAAGGTTCCATTTTCACCACATCATTGCCTCCACTTGTTATCTGCTGTCCTTTAGAAAAAAGCCATCCTAAGAGTTGTGAGGTGATAGCTCATTGTGGTTGTGATTTGCATTTCCCAGATAATTAGTAATGTTCAACACCTTTTCATGTACCTGTTAGCCATTGGTATGTCTTCTTTTGAAAAATCGTCTATTCAGTCCTTCTGACCATTTTTTAATCAGATTATTTGTTGTTTTGCTATTGAGTTGTATGAGTTCTTTATATATTTTGGATACTAACCCTTTATCAAATACATAGTTTAGTAATATTTTCTCCATTCCATAGGTTGCCTTTCATTTTGATTGTTTCTTTTGCTGTGTAAAAGCTTTCTAGCTTTGTGTAGCACCCCTTCTTTATTTTGCTTTTGTTACTTGTGCTTTGGTGTCATATCCAAAAAATCATTGCCAACACTGATGTCAAGGAGATTTATGGAAAAAAAATGTTTTCTTCTAGGAGTTTTACAGTTTCAGTTCTTATGTTTAAATCTTTAATTCACTTAAAGTTAATTTTTCTGTGTGGTATAAGATAGGGTTCCAATTTCATTCTTTTGCTTGAGTATACCAGTTTCCTTAATACCATTTATTGAAGAGACTATTTTTCCCCATTCTTGGTGCCCTTGTCAAAGTTAGTTGACCATATATGAATGGGTTTATTTCTGGGCTCTCAATTCTATTCCTTTGGTCTATGTATCTGTTTTCATACCAGTATGGTACTGTTTTATTTGCTATACTTTTGTAATATAGATTGAAATGAGGAAGTGTGATGCTTCCAGCTTTGTTCTTCTCAGTATTGTTTTGGCTATTCAGCATCTTTTGTGGTCCCACACAAATTTTAAGGTTTTTTTCTATTTCTGTGAAAAATGCTAACGGAATTTTGATAGGGATTGCATTGAATCTGTAGATCACTGTAGGTAATACGGACATTTTAACAATATTAATTCTTCTAATCCATAAGCATGGGCTATCTTTTCATTTATTTATGTCTTCTTCAACTTCTCTCATTAATGTTTTTTAGTTTTCAATAAGGATTGTTTTCTTAATTTCTCTTTCTGATAGTCTGTTGTAGTATATAGACACTGTCTTCCTTTGAGAACTGATGATTTTCCATAATGGTATGTTTTGATTCCCACCTCTTTTCTTTAGTGAACCCACTGTAGGTTTTTGCTTGGTAGTTACCATGTGGTTGGCATAAATACTTATAATAGTCTATTTTAAGTTGATGACAACATTAATTGCATACAAAAACTATTCTTTTATTCCTCCACAGTTTATATTTTTATTTACTTTACAATTTACTTCTTTTTATATTGTATATTCATTACAAAATTATTGTAGCTTTAATTATTTTTAATACTTTTGTCCTTAGCCTTTGTATCAGTTAAGTGGTTAACACACCACCATATTATAGTATTAGAGTGTTCTCAATTTGACTATATACTTACCTTTACCAGTGTGTTTTAAATTTTTACATGCTGATATGTTTCTAATTAGTGTCCTTTCATTTCAACTTGAAAAACTCTAACTTGAACTCCAGCATTTCTTGTAGGCAGGTCTAATGGTTATGAATTACCTCAGCTGTTATTTGCCTGGGACTATTTTATTCTCTACTTCCTTTCTAAAGTACAGCTTTTCTGAGTGAAATATGCTTTGGTTGGCAGTTTTTTCTTTCAGCGTTTTGAATATATCATCTACTCTCTCTTGTCCTGCAAGGCTTCTGTTGAGAAATCTGCTGATATCCTTATAGGTGTTTCCTTGTATGTGAAGAATTTTTTTTTCTCTAGCTTCTTCCGAAATTCTTTCTTTGTCTCTGGTTTTAGACAGTTTTATTATAATATGTATTGAAGATCATTTGGGTTGAAATTTGGGAGGGAACTTGAGCTTCATGAACTTGGATATCCCAATCTTTCTCCAGATTTGGGAAGTTCTCAACCATTTTCTTTAAATAACCTTTCTACCCCTTTCTCCCTCTCTTCTCCTTCAAGGACTTCAATAATGCACACATTGTTTTGCTTCATGGTGTCCCATAGATCACAAAGACTTTCTTCACTCTTCTTCATTCATTGTTTCTTTACTCACCTTTGGTTATTTCAAATGGTCTATCTGACTTCACAGATTCTGTTTGATCAAGATTGCTGTTGATGCTCTCAACTCCATTTTTTCATTTCATTCTTTGTATTCTTCAATCCCAGAGCTTGTTTTGTTCTTTTTTAAATTATTTCTGTCACTCTGTTAAACTTTCCATCTTTTTCATTTATTGTTTTCCTGACTTCATTTAATTGTCTTTGCTTTCTTATAGATCACTGAGCTTCCTTAAGACAACTATTGTGAAGTCTTTGTCATACAAATCACAGACCTTCATTTCTTTGGAGTCAGTTACTGGAAAATTAGTGTGTTCTTTTGGTAGTGTCACATTTCCTTGATTTTTCATTTTCCTTGATGTCTTGCATTACTGTCTTTACATTTGAAGGAGTAACTTCCGCTAGTGTTTACTGACTGGCTTCAACAGAGAGATAACTTCTGCCAGCTCTGCTAGGGATTCTGAGGCTTTCTCATATATTTTCTATGCATACACCTGATCCACACTTCTTATTCCCTCCTGAGGGAGAATCCTTAAGATTGTTTGCCTGCCTTGTCTCAATCTGCAAAGTTAGGGTGGGTGCTGACAGCCTTCCATTTGCTTTCCCTAGGATGGTGCTGAATGCTCAAGTTTGTATGCTTTCTCCCAATCCCACAGTTTGGGGCCAACTTTCTGTGCATGCTCACTAGCCATGTGCCTAAGCTCCCACTCTCTGCCCTCAAGGACACACACAGGGAGCTGACCACAGGGTGGGGAGTGGGGTAGGTCAGATGTGCAGAATGTTGAAAGTGACTGTGGGCCAGGTGGGGGGATCTGCAAGCAAGGTATCCCCAATGGCTCACATGTGGAATTCCTGATGGAGTCCATGAAGCAGTTAGTAGGATCCTCATCCCCAAATATAGCCAGTGAGCAGGTGCTGTCCTTATTAGTTTGAAAAATCAGTGATGGTTCCAAGAACCAGCTTCACAATCACCAATAAATGAATGTCTTCCCATTGCCAAAGGATCAATTTGAGTGTATCTAGGACTGATGATTTGCTGAGCTCCTACTATATGTCTGACATTGTATAAGATGTGTGGGAGATGTGGTAAAGACATGATATAAGGTCTCTAACCTTAAAGAGTTTATGCTCTTTTTTGGAAAGATAACTTTAATAAACAAGGGTTAAATTGCACATAATAGACTATAAATATCTCCAAAATTCAATGATGAAACCACTGTATGCTGAAATGCCTAAAAAATCAATTCTTAAACAACCCTATAATTGGATGTTGTTTTGAATCTGGCCTCCACTACTTCACATTGGTGTAATTTTAGGGATATTATTTTATCTTTTGATTCCTTGTCTTCTCATCTGTAAAAGGAAATTATAGTACTTGTGTCAGAGTTCTTTGGAAGATAAAATGAGATGAGTCACCTGAACATAATGTCTGACATAATATAGGCACATGATCAACAGTAGTTGATTTAGAGAATGAGAAGGATCTGGACTGACCAAAAAGAAAGGCAGGAGGAGATTCCCAGGGGAGGAAAAAATAATGTAAAGTATCAAACTTTAACTACGATAAAAATAAACAGTTTGTTTTTTCTTCTATTTTAGGTTAAAATATATCTAAAACTCTGGTAGTTTTGTCAATTCAAATCACCAATATACTAATTTCTCAGTCATATCAGAAATATTTTCTCTGGAAATATCTGCTAAATATGTGCCAGTTCAGAATATTTTTTGCCAAGGAGGTGGAGACCACTTAGACCACTGTATCTATTTCAGATCATTACTTAGAACCCCATGAAATGTTATACGTTAAAAATGGAATTCAAAGCATGCTATATATCAGCTCCTTTTAAGTGATTTTCCAAATTGATTGTTTCCTTTTCCTAATTTTGGATTGTGTTTTCTATTTCAAAGTGATATGTTGGCATGCTTACTATTTTTTTTCTTCTTCAAATCTGGATGCCCAACTGTCAAACTTCTAAAATTTTACTTCCTACAGCAAGATGAACATGTTTTTAGATACACTTTAAAACTTTTGCTCTAACTTATTTTGCCAAAGCAATGGAGTCTTTACGACAGAGAGAGATGCTTGCAGCAAACAGAGAAGAAATGATGAAATCTTGCCAAGCACAGACATTTTATAAACTAGTTAACACATGGAAGGAGCTGCTGAAGTTGTCTTTCCAAGAGCTCACAAATTCCCTTTTGCTTTTTCTGTCTCATGTTTTAAATTTGCTGCTGTAAGCTGTGTTTAGAGTTATACTATTAAAATGTATCCACGAATAAGCAGAATTTTGTGAGAGACTCAAATCTCTAATATTTTTAACTCAAAAACAGTGATAAATAATTGAAACACTACAAATTCTGACACCAGTTAGACTTAATGTAAAATCTGGTCTGCCATCCACTAGCTATGTGATTTTGAACAATTCAGTTCTTATCCGAGTCTGTTTCCCAATCTGTGAATTGGGATAACAATAAATGATGACCACATAGAGTCCATGAGGATCTTATTAGATAGTCAATATAAAATTACTAGAAACTAGAAGCTCATTAATTGTATCTATTATCATTTTTATTAGAGAAAGGAACTGGTTATCATTCAGAACACATGGAAAATTATTTAGGGGATGTTGAAAAAGTGTGGTCAACTTTAGCTTAGAGACCCAAAATATGAAGATAAATATGGTATCACAAAACAGTACATGATAGAGCACTAATTGAATAGGGTAGGCAACAGATCTATAGGAGTAATTGTTCATAATATTAAAATATCTGTTTTCTTTAGTGAAAATTGGCTATTACCTCATTGTCTCTAGGGAGGTTTTTATAGAGGCAAATGGCAACAGAAGGGATTCTTTTGCTCACAGACCATGGGGAAATGATTTTGAGAATCATTTTTGACATTAAAAGGACTAATCCAACTTTCAAAGTCCGAATATTTTGTGGTAAATGCTCAACGGAGAGATTTCTTACCACCGCCACATTAATGCTCCCTGTCCTTGCTCTCTTAAGCACTTTTTTAAAGGGAATACATATTGGATTCAAAATACTAGATGTGGTAGGCTAAATAATGGCCCCACAAAAGATATTTATATCCTAATTCCAGAGATGTGTAAATGTTACATTATATAGCAAAAAATAATAATAATACTTTGTAGATGTGATTATGTTAAGGATCTTGAGGTGGGGAGGCCATCCTGTATCATCCAGGTGGGCCCTAAACGCTATCACATATATCCTTAAAAGAGGGAAGCAGACGGAAACTTGACACAGAATAGAAAAAGACCATGTAACAGAGCAGAGGGAAACAGAGGGAGAGGGCGTTACCCCACTGTTTTTAAAGATGGAAGAATGGGACATGAGCCAAACAATACAAGGAATGCAGTTCTAGAGAATGGAAAAGGCCAGGAAATGAATTCTCACCTATGTCCTCTGGAAGGAGTATGATGCTGCTGACACCTTGATTTCAGCTCAGTGATACTTATTTTGGACTTTTGTCCTCCAGGACTGTGAAAGAAACTGGCTCAAGAAAACGGCATTTATCAGGAAAGGTAAAAGACATTAAATTACAATTCTAGTTAGAACCACACAGATATCCACAATGTTTCATCCCTAAAATAAGAAAAAGAAGTCATGAATAAGAAACAGAAAACAAGACAGAACTTGTGATTGCCAAAAATAATAATAATAATAATTTCTAGAATTGGAATATAAAAATCAATGAAGTCTTCCAGAGTATAATACAAAAGAATAAACAGAAATATGAGAATAGGAAAGAAGATAAAATATATAGTAAATAGCAAATTATAGAAATTCTAAAAAGAAAATGGTAGGAAGGAAATTAAAAAAGGAAGTACAAAGAATTTTCCAGAATTAAATGAAGCAGTAAGTCTTCAAACTTAAAGGCCAACCAAGTACTGATCAACTTAAATGTACTTAGACTTATCACTATAAAGTGTATTTACATCGTGTCCTTAGGATTTCCAGAAAGAAATGGATTTTTTAAATGTTCTTCTAAAGACCCAGAATCAAATTGGTGTCAGACTTCTCATAAGCAATATGCAATGCTTGCAGACAACAGTGTTTGAGGGAAATGACTTTCAACCAAGAAAAGTATACCTAGCAAAACCACCAATCTACTGGGAGAGGGACAAATTACATACAATCTTAGCATGCAAAAATTTAGACAATTACCTCCCTCCCTCACCTTCATAGGAAGTTACCTGAGGATGCATTCTAATAAATGAGAGAAAACAAGAAAGAAGAATACAAGAGATTTGGGAAATGGTACATCAACACCCAGGAAAAGAGTGAATGAAAGACCCAGGACTGCAGCTGCAGAGCAGATCTTGAAAGCAACCAGTCCATATTGGAGAAGGATGATGTAAAACTCCAGGAGAAAATCCTCTGGAAAATAAAGTGGAGACCATACTACAGTTACTATGAGTGAGAGACCAGAAATACCAAGAATGGGGAAAAGGCCAAAAAATGCAAGGAAAAAAAAGGCTACTTGAATTTCAAGAAACAAAAATCTGTGCAAGAAATGTATAGTATATCAGTCATTGTATGAAGCAAAACACCAGTGTAGAACTGAAAGTCAGTGGCAGTCAAGTGGAATGTACAGGCAGTAAACAAAATAAGCATGAACTGGGAAAAATTTGTGCTTAAATGGGAAAAATAGAAATTATAAGAAAAATTAAAAAGATAAAGAAATACATAGTTAAAATATGAAGCTACCAAAAATTATATCATTATTTTAAGCCATTGGTTGAGTCTGAAAAGAGACTTATTCTTTGAATGATACTGAGTATTCTCCCTTGGATACCCAAAAGTAATGGGTGGCATCTACAGTAGAAATGTAGATAAGAATTATAATAATAGCTCATTAAATAGCTTTGTAGTAAATAATAAATCATCATGACAATTTAAACATTGTTTATCATTTCAACTTTTAGAATCAACGTATATACAAAGCATGAAAGGCGTAATTATGTGTGCAAGAAATAAAAATATTATAAATTTTGATAAGGTAAAAGTAAAAAGGAAAGAATTTAGGAGTTTGTTGGCAAAGGGGGATGTTAAATGGAAGAAAGGGTAAGGATATTAACAGCATCATCTTAACATTGTAGAGAGTCAAGAATTATGTCTATAAGTAAAGGAACAAATGGAGGCTTAAATACAATATTTAATGGAGGATTAATGCATTATTTAAAGTGAGTTAAAGTAATATTTGGGAAAACAGAAGATACAATGATAATGGGAAATACAGAGTGAAGCAAGTCAGAAAGAGAAAAACAAATACCGTATGCTAACATATATATATGTAATCTAAAAAAAAAAAAATGGTCACGAAGAACCTAGGGGCAAGATGGGAATAAAGACGCAGATCTACTAGAGAATGGACTTGAGGACACGGGGAGGGGAAAGGGTAAGCTGGGACAAAGTGAAAGAGTGGTAGTGTATATATGGACATATATACACTACCAAATGTAAAATAGATAGCTAGTGGGAAGCAGCTGCATAGCACAGGGAGATCAGCTTGGTGCTTTGTGACCAGCTAGAAGGGTGGGATAGGGAGGATGGGAGGGAGGGAGACGCAAGAGCAAAGAGATATGGGGATATATGTATATGTATAACTGATTCACTTTGTTATAAAGCAGAAACTAACATACCATTGTAAAGCAATTATACTCCAATAAAAATGTTTAAAAAAAAGGCAGATATATTTACTTCCATGATAATGCACATATGTAAATATGTGAGAAATGAGTCTAAAGTTAAAACAAAAAGCTTACATGTGCTCTTTCTTCATATGTATTTCACAGTCATTTTTTGTTGCCCCTCTCCTTTCTTCCATTTACATTTCACGTAGTTAAGTCTTCTCGGTGCCTTATTTCTTATTTAAATTTGAGGCACCTGTTCTCATATTTGTGACTTTTTCTTTCGGTTTTTTAAAAGTAATTGTATTACACGATATTTTACATACATACACACAATACAGATACATATATATGTATGTATTCTTGGGAAACCACCACTCAACCTAAGAACTAGAATATTACCAACATTGCTGAAACAATCTGTGTGCCTCTCTAATTTCATCCTCCGTTCTTCTCCTTCCCACATCTAGTCATAAACACTATCTTGTGTTTTTAATAATTATCCACTTTCATTTATTAAAATATAATTTACCATATTTGTAAATGACCAAAACATACAGATTCTGTTGTTTTGAATTTATATAAATGGAATCATGTTGTACACATAATTAGAGACAGCTTTTTCACTCAGTATCATGTATATAAGATTGACCCATGTAACTACCCAAGCGTTTCTGGTTCATTCATTTTCACCAATATGTAACATTTCACTTTGTGAATAAATCCAATTTTATATTTCCACTTTTTTCAAAAAAAAATGAAAATGGGAGAAAAGGAACTGATAAAACAATTAAATTCCATTCTATCACAGAAAGAAGTCAATATATAATGTCTAAAATTGATAACAGAAACAGACTCACAGATAACAGAGAACAAATTAGTGCTTTCCAGAGGGAAGAGGAGTGGGGGGGGAGGAGCAAAATAAGTGAAGAGGATTAAGAGGTACAAACTGCTAGATATAAAATAAATAATTTACTAGGATGTAATGTACACAGGACACGGAATATACTCAATATTTTATAATAAATTTGTATGGAGTATAATCTATAAAATATTGTTATACACCTGAAACTAATATTGTAAGTCAATTATACTTCAATTTTTAAAAAGATAATCAGAAAAAAACTGTAGTATGTTATTTAGTAATAAGGATAGTACCAACAAAAGGGCTTTCTTTAAAAAAAAAAAAACTTTAAAAATGAAGTGGAAGTTCTAAAGAAGAAAAAGAACAAATGTTAATACTCATTAAATCTCAATGATAAATATACAGATTTACTATCCTCTGTATTCCTCTAGAATTACACACACACACACACACACACAGAGGCTGTGGAATCAAAAAGACTCAGTCAAACCCATAGAACTCCCAGAACTAACTAGCTGTGTGACTTAGGATATCCTCACTTCTCTGAACATCCTGATTTGAAAGGTGGGTAATACTATCTATGACATATAGCACTGTTGTGATAATTAAATGAGACTGAATATTTTAAAGGCTCAATATAGTTTCTGGCAGCAAAAATCTAAATTAACGATAGCTTCCTTCCAAAGTCCCTTCCCCTGTGTTGATAATATAAAACTAAAACCTGAAGTCTACTCATTTATATTAACCCCAAAAGCAGAATTTCAGAAGACAATAAAAAGAGTCTCAAAATTTGTTTATTATCTAGGCTTTATAAAACACAGCCAAGGCAAGCTAAGCGTGGACCATCCTGATATAAATTTGTGAAATAACTAAGACAATCATTCAAGGAGCCCTTCATCAAAAAAGTAAAACGATTAGCCCCTGCCTACCAGTGATATCATAAAGGTTTCTGTAATAACCCTTGTTAGCTATTTTTAAAACTCCATGATTGTACATAGCATATGTGCCTGTATAAAGTAATTAATAAATTTCTACTAGACACCTACTAAACGCTGAGAACTACAAAATAGTGCCCTCCAGGTTCTTATGATATGGTGGACTATATACAAAAAGGTGCACACCACACAGTTCCTGTTAAGTTCCAAATGACCATCTTCAGCCTTAGACTTGTCCTACTGAATTATAATTAAGATCTCCACTGTTAACAAATACAGCCAGATGTTACAATGGAAATATCACTAGGACTGATGTCAAGAAACCTGGTTTATAAGCCAACTCTTTGGGTGACTATGTTACATCATCACTTAGTCTCTCTGAAATTCAAGTTGTTCACTAGTAGTAAACCATGTAGCCCGACTACCTCAGGTGCTGTTGTGAATGTTAAAATGAGTTGACACATGAGAAACTGCTTTTGAAGAAAACAGACTCTAGCTGGGAAGTTGCTCCCAGCTGTGTCCAAAACAGTTGCTAAATGTTCATTGATTTCCCCAGAGCAGATCCTCCAGTTTTCCTGTTCTTATTTCAGAAACTGATTTTAACCTTCTTTTGTCTTTCTTTAACCTTCTCTTTTAGCCGCCTCTCCTCCTGCAGTTACAAAACACAAGATCTAATCAGCAGCATCGCCTTTCTTTCCATGGGACAGAATTATCTTTACTTATGTGCGTAAATGCCTGAGGCCAGAAATATAGCCTAGGACTCCTGACTCCCAGCCCATTACCCTTGTAATGTCATAGTGCATCTCTCTCTGCTCACAAAGACTAGAGCAAGGGAAAAAAGGCACCTCCAAGTAGAAATGTAATACCCTACTACCCAGCATTACCACAGCACCTCTACTAACCCATGTGTCAAGAGGTCAAAATTATCTTAATTCCATATTTTGATGATAGTGGTTTATCAAATAATCAACTTTTCCCTATTCTTTTCCCTTTCCTCTATATTCTAATGTCTAATGTCATTGTTTAAAGTCTGAAAATATTTATGATATATCAGTAAATATAAAGCAGTTGTATCATTGGTCTGGCGTGGTTACTTTACATGAAGAATTATTTCCTTTAGGCTAAGTGTATATGCTGGTACTACAACGAAACTTTGCAAACTTGAAATTATCAAGACCACATTGTCGTCTGAAGCTCTTTAGAACTGATGCCTTCCAAATCCAGAGAGTTAGGCTGAACTTTGCATAGATGATCTTATTGGTACAAGCTCTTACAGCCTCATATAACTTCACATCTTTGTTTCTAGGCAACCAAAAAGTCAGAAATATGACAACCTCATATTTGTAATGTAGAATCATGCTGGCTTCAAGATCATTTATTGTAATATTTCAGTACTTTATTTAAGCTTATAGGCTTAAATTAGGCCCTGGTTGATTTTAAAAAGTAAAGAACTATAGTTTACTTCCCATTCAACCAACATTTATAGGATTCCAACTATATGTCCAGTACCATTTAAGGAAGAAAATTAAGTCAAGATTCCTTCTCTAAAAGATCTTACAGTTTAATGGGGAACTCTAAAATACATATAAATATCTAAATCAGACAGTTATAATAAGTGTTATAAGGTAGGGATTTCCACACTTGCTAATTTCTTCATTTATTTATTGTAATTATTGGGAACCTCCTGCTATATGCCAGAGACTGTATTAAGTATAGGGACCCAAACATAAATGCTGTATTGTATCTACCTACCAAGCTTACAAGGAAGCAAGGAAGTTGGCAATAAGAAACTGACTTTACATCACCATATGATAAGTACTGTATTAGATGTTCAGATAAAATATATGGCAACACGTAAGAGAGATACTTAGGCCTTGTCCCTCTGCTTGAAATGCACTCTCCACCCCTTACTTTACACACATACTCTTTTGTCATCCTTGTAATCTACTTACTCTAGAGGACTAAGCTCAATTCTCAACTTCTCTGATGCCACTTTTGCTACACACTGCAGGAAAATTAGGTTGCTCTATGCCCCATACACCTACCTAATGCTTAACAATTAGGATACCTGGAACTTTTTTTTAAGGAATGGCTTTGCAGTGAGAAAACGAATGCTCTACTGTATCGTTTAATTTGGAGACCTATACCATTCTCCTTAAAGAACCAAGACATTTTGGCTACTCACCATATATGGACTCTGATATTTAGTAGTCATTACATTCAATTCTTTACGATGTCTAAACTACATAAATTATATCTGATACAAGTACAGTTTATTTCCAATTTAGACTCTTAGTTTAGCAAGTTAATACACCTAGTTCAAAGGCTGGAGCATCGTACCTGGTAAGATCCTAAATGAACATCAAGTACTTAGGAGATTAACATTAAATGTTTGGTTTTTTCCAGTTCTGTGAATTTAAAGAGAGAACCCTCTTCATGCTATCATACTACACATCTGTCAGGCTTACTGACTCACAGGAACTTCACATTCTTCCCATAAATTAGATAGTTAACTGCCCGAAAATATCTGCTTATTGAGAAGTGACATTAAGCATCAGTTGCCTATAGAAATATTAGTTCTAGAGCAATATCCCTCTCACCAACTCTCTCTTTGCTAAGTATTTTTTAGGGAGTCTATTTCTAGTTCTCTTTTCTTTGTTCCTCTTTTTCTCCTCAATAGCCTAGCTTTATTACCTTTAGATGTTTCAGTGCATGCAGTCTCAAAATTATATTAAATTACCAAATGTATAGCAGAGTTGTTGCAGATCAAAGTATTTACTTAAAATATTCAGAAGCAGTTTCCCCTCTCTTGGAAAGTCAATTTAGTTGCTCTTCAAGACCTGTTTATATCATAGAGTGGTTTCACTCTGTGAAACCACACACACACACATGCACTTTCTGAGCTGAGAATTTTATATACAAAACAAAAACAGCAGGAATATCAATAAATGCACAAAATTTTAAATGCAGATTTTATCTAGAAGCAACGGAATGTTATGACTAAAAATGAAACCAAAAAGCAAATAGCCTATATCTGTGTTTTGGTTACCTGCTGCTGTGTAACAAAATATCCCAAAACTCAGTGGCTTAAACCAACACTCTAGTATTCTCTCTCATAGTTCTGTGTATTCTGGGTTCAACAGGGTGGTTCTCACTTGGAGTCTCTCACTGGATTCAGTTAAACAGCATGCTGGAGCTGGGATGGAGCTATCTGAAGGCTTAACTGGCCTAGACAACACCTTCACTCACATATCTTTACCTCAGGTGGGTTGAGTGGAATAACTGAGGAATATCCATACATCTCCATTTCTCCATGTGGCCTCACTTCTGGATACCTTGAGAGTTTGCTTACAGCATGGTGGCAGCCAGCTTCTCCCACAGCACTTGTTTCCAAGAGACCTAGGTGAATGCAAGGCATCTTATGACCTTGCCTCAGAAGTCAGGCAGCATCACTTTCACCCCATTCCACTGGTTAAAAACTAGTCTCAGGGCCATCCCAGATTCAAGGAGAGGGGACTGCACAAGAACGTACACACTGGGAGGCATGACTCAAGGGTGGGCCATCTGTGGAGACCAGCTTGGTCAGTCTCCAACAGTATTTGTTTAACAAGTGATATTTTAATTGAATTCTAAATTGTATGTCAAATGGGTGGTGCTCCAAGAATATAAAGAGATAGATAACTCAATGGATTTTATAAGATAATGTCTCACAATGATAGTTAACATTAGCAAATGAAAATGTGTTTGACTTCTAATTTTCTGTATTTATAAATAGTTCATATAAATAAAATTTATAGATAATTCTTAAATCTTCATTTATGTCAGTATTATCAATCTCTATTTCTTTAAAAAAATAACTTTATAAAGAAAGTAATAAAAAGCATTTGTTGTATACTTCAATACAAATGTTGTTTAAAAAAAAGAGCACCTAACGCATTTGAGTTTCCTCTCTTTTGCTTTGGTACACATTCTAATAAGCAGTAGGCCGGCAAAAAAAAAAAAAAAAAAAAAAAGCATTAAACAATAACATGCCTAAAAGATGGCACAGAAAAATGAAGAGAGCTATTCCTTCCTGTTACTACTAGAAATGTAACAAAATGAGCTGGTAAGACTTGAGAGAGCCATGGTGTCAAAGGAAAACAATCTCTTTACCACAATATAAAAAGACATTCTTCGACTGTAACT
The DNA here is from genome assembly GCF_002837175.3 of Physeter macrocephalus. Taxonomy (NCBI): domain Eukaryota; kingdom Metazoa; phylum Chordata; class Mammalia; order Artiodactyla; family Physeteridae; genus Physeter; species Physeter macrocephalus. The sequence continues at coordinate 34,292,764 of NC_041232.1, forward strand.
TTTATATCTCCCTCCTGAAAAGGCCTATGGTGCTTACAGTTGAGAGCAGAATGACTATGCATACTAATAATATGCCTTATTCCAGCACTCACTATTTGGTTAGAATTTATAACTTGATTTGGACCTGACTAGAGATAAGATTCTGTTGACTAATCCACTTCTGTCTTAAAACAAGCAGACTATGTTTGTCGGTTTTTGAATACTATTAGGTTAATTCAATTTAGGAAAGCTAATTGGTTTAGTGTGTTATTTTTAAGAGGAAAAATTATTCCAAACCTAAGATACAGAGTAGAGATGTGTGCCTTCCTGAAGTGTTTAGAGTCAATGAAGTTTCCTTTCATAGGATGTACCGTGACCCCAGGCATAAATCGAATACCCGCCAAGTTTCTGCAGTTTTGAAAATCTGATGGGAGAGCAGAGTTTGTAGGTTGCCTGAGAATAAAGATAATGATTTTTTTTCTGATTATGTTAGAAAAAGAAAGAATAACTTCTTGAACGAGGTAAGATGATATGCTTCCTGCTGGTCTATGTCTTGAGGCCTCATTAAACCTAAAGATTATTCATCATACTGTGAGTTTAAATTGATCTTTATAAAACTTTTCAAGATGTCAGTTTAAACATGTAAGTGTGTGGTATTCCAAGAAATGAGAGTTTAAGAGTATTGATTATTCTGTAATTTTCAGGAATTCAGATGATGTTTTCAGTCTCTTATGCCTCAATAACTGATTTGTGTCTAAACTGTACGGACATCATTCTGTTTTCCCAGTAACTATATAACATGGACAACAGTGTTTCAACAGAGGAGATAAACCACAACCCAGATAGTTTGTTCCATTATATTTTATTTTGCAAATTTTCAGGAAAAATAAATGTATATTTTCTCTTTTTTGACATAGCCACTTTCAAATTAAGTAACAGTATTCAGATATTTCATTATCTATAGTAATAATCTCACCTCAACACAGGATGCTTTTTATTACTGGTTATTTGGGGGATAGATTGTTGTATAATATCGATCAGAAAAAAAAATTGTATTAAAAGAGACAGATGTATCAGGATTAGTTTGTAGAAATGGAGTCTATTAAGCCAGGGAACATTTACAAGTCTCTATGTCACTCTGGAGGAACAAACAGTTAAGGACAGGAAGACTGCAGAAATATTTACTTTCTTGTGACTCTGTGTGAGTAAGCAAGGAATGAAGTAGGAAATTGACAGTGGAACAGAGAATTTAGCTTGCAATAAACCATACAGGCCTAATTCTTGGTTGTCCTCCTCATAACAAGGGTATGACGATGAGAAAAGACTTAAGCAAATGAAGTAACTACAGATAAAAGGTAGAGCAATACATGGTCTGGATCAGGGTTAGCAAATTACTCACCATAGGCTCTTCTTGTGTAGCCCTCAGGCTAAAAATGTCTGTTACATTTTTAAAGGGTTATAAAAAGAAAACAAAAAAGAGAGGACAAGGAGACCATATGTGGCCCATAAGGGCTAAAATACTTTCTGGTCCTTTGCAAAAAGAGATGGCAGACTCCTAGACTACGTCACTGTATCTTGAGGGACACCTGCAGGGAGGTTGAGGAGAGGTATGCATGATAAGTAAAGAATAGGAACACAAGGAGCATGGGCTTAGATTTTGCTTCAAGAAGTTAGACTGCATCTTTGTGCTTGCAAATAACTTAGGTATTGCACACCTACTGTATCTCTGGATGAATCTGATTATAGTCAATTTAAATATTTATTTTAAGTATTTGCAGATATATGTTGCTCAAGCATAATAGTCTTGTAGATACTGCAAATTATTCTCTTAAATTAGTTCTTCATTTCTTGTCTTAGGAAAAACCTAAAGACCTATAAACTACCATGCCCAGGCTCCCTTGCAGCTAAGGTTCTGGATGTAAATTAGGTTCCACTACTTGGCTACTCTCAGATGAGATTTGAAAAACAAAAATTATTGTTACTGGCAAGCTAGGTCATGGTGACATGATGGTTAAGACAGTTCTGGTGACTGGAATAAGTGCCTGAGTGTCCAGTCACCAGTTTGGTAAGTGTGAAGGCAGTTGTGAGAACAGTAATCACAGAAGCAACAGTGGCTAACAGAACTCTGTGTATTTTGTTCACAGCTATAATGATCTGCTCTTCTAAGTCCTTTTACACACTTAAATCCCAGTATTGAATCTCTTTCTATGTGAAATTGGAGTGACTTATGTTTCATGCACTAAACCCTGATTGTAATAGTGAGTCAGCTGCTATTATCTGACTACACTTGCCTCTTCACTAATTTCAATGATGAGAATGATTAAAATACCCTTTCATTCCTCTTCTCTGATGATTTTCTTCAGTCAAAAATACCTTTTTGGAGACCCTGGCTTTTAAGGTTTCACCTTGGGCAATAATATCTGTAAGCCTCCTCTTGTGGTAGATAATTGTACAGGCATCATTTTGAAGTTCATACTAATATTTAACGTTAGTATACTAACATATTATGAACATTTCAAATTCATAACTCCAGTACAAGAAGCGTCCTACGTTTCTCTTCAGAAACACTCTGAAAATACAGAGCACATTGATGTGTACAATCAAATAAACTGCAATCCTACAAAATGCACACCAGAAAGGAATGAGAAACATAGGTCAAAAACACATTAGAGCAGAGTATGAGGCAGTGTGCCATAACCCCAAGTAGAAAACGTAAGCAATAATGTTTAGCAAGTGTCCCCATAAAAAAAGCTGAATGCACAGCAGCAGCAGACAGATAGTCCCGGTGAGAAGCAGTGAGGAAGATAGTATCAGTGAGAACCAAGCAACCATGCTCTTTGGAAAACTAAGAGGCAAAAGGAACAGAATAAATCTCTTACCAACTATCAGCTATTGTCATTATCTAAAAAACATCCCATTTAAAGAGTCAGCATGGAAACAGCTATGGGTCATTCTTTGTTGCTACCTTCATACACTTGGGGAAACTTTTTCCCAATAGATGACAGTACCCAATCAGTAAGATGCATATATGCTCTTAGTTGAAACTATTTATAGTAGAATATATAATCCCATACATCTGCATTCAGTCCTTTCCCATTATTCTCTATAAGAGCTTTAGAACCAAGATATGTAGGAGAGTGACTGCTAATTGACAATGACTTACTTTAAACTAAACCATATTAGGATACCTCTGAACTCAGAGGACAGAATATTAAAATCAGCATTATGCTATGAAGCCATGTGGAACAACAAATATTAGTCTTACCAATTACACAGAGGAGAAAAAAAATTTATCCCTTAAGATATGGAGTTAAAAGATGTAAATCCAATGAAAAGGTGATAACTTCCAAACACCACCAACCCGTATGGGATCTCATCTAACAAGTAAAGTGGTTCATCCTACTCCCCAAAACCAGATCACCACTCTTACACCACATTCAACTTTTCTTATTTCTATCACTAACACTGTAATTTATTTAGCTTTCATTTCTTCATTCAATAAATATTTATTAAGCACCTACATTATACCAAGAACTGTGCTAGAAAATGCGAATACATCAGAAAAGAGAATAAGAAAAACATGGTGTTCTTGCTCTACCTGGCTAGCAGATCTTGACACATTGTTAACGGAAAACCCACCCCATCTGCACACCCCCTCCCGAAAAAAAAAAAACTTTTGCTCATGACTGAATTTTTGCCAATGTAGTAGTAATAGTTCCTTTTAACTTCTAGGTTTATGGAACTTGCTTGAAAATAGAGTCAATGGCTAATGTTATGAGGTTGGAAACAGTGCACTCTGCCCACTTTACAATAAGATTTTTCCTTTATACTGCATTTTCTATAGCCTTATTTTTAAACACAAAATATGTACCAGTTATGAAGCTTAACAACCACCTCCCTACTGTATGGAATTTTAGTAGGGGTGACATTTTCCTATTTGCCTCATTAGTACCTCTAATCACCATGACGCAGAGACTACAATTCCTAAAAACAGAAACTAGAAAGAAAATACTATTGTTCAATAAGAACACATTTTATCTTGGTCAATATGTCCCACAATCCAGATGCTGGAGGTTAGATATTTCCACATCTTAAGTGAATGTAATAACTCAGAGCATGCTAATGTCCCTGCAAAGACAACTAGAAAAATCTAATAAACTAGAATTCTAGAGAAGAGAGAACATTTCTTAGATGAGCTTACAATCACCCAGGGGCATTTACCAATTCTGAGAGTGGGCTGAGGATCAGGTTTAGCCCAAGAAAAAGTCTCTTCTGGAGGTAAAAGAAAAGTATAAAGACCTTAGTAGCCACGTGGAGCTGGAATAATAAATTCCAAACTTGAGGGGCCTCAAATGCACTGTATGTTTCTTTCAAAGGGCATTTGTTGAGTTTTGGAGCTGTGTCAGAGGCTAAGAAGTTAGAAAGAAAGCTTATAAAGGTAATAGTAAATCTCCTGTAGTCTCACAGTACAGATAAAGAATGTTTTGGAAAGAGGGCCTTCCTCATTCACATGCCAGTCTCCCCATCAAGATATGTGCCGTATTCTGAAGCTACATTGGGCTGGACTCTGGAGCTCTGGCCTAGGAAAATCAAAAATACAGAGTCGAATCTCCTAAATGCTTTGAAGAACGTAGACACAAACACTTTAAAAACATTTAATCAAAAGCCTAGAATGTTTCTAAAAGAACATGAGAGAAACAAAAGTAGACTAATCCTTATGAAAACTATAATCCCTCTTAACTCCAATTCAGTCTTTGATGGGCTTGAAGTGATCAACTCCTAAGTCCTAAATGCCTAGCAGAGGAAAGTGAGGCACCTCCCTGATGGAAGATCATAGGGCAAACTACTGCCCAATAATTGGAAACATAGATAGCATGCTAATGCTCCTGCAAAGACAACTAGAAAAATCTAATAAACTAACATTCTAGAGAAGAGAGAACACTTCTTAGATGAGCTTACAATCACAAGGAGCATTTACCAATTCGGAGAGTGGGCTAAGGATCAGGTTTAGCCCAAGCAAAAAGTCTCTGCTGGGCTTCCCTGGTGGCGCAGTGGTTGAGAGTCCACCTGCCGATGCAGGGGACACAGGTTCGTGCCCCGGTCCGGGAAGATCCCACATGCCGTGGAGCAGCTAGGCCCGTGAGCCATGGCCGCTGAGCCTGCACATCTGGAGCCTGTGCTCCACAAGGGGAGAGGCCACAACAGTGAGAGGCCCACGTATCGCAAAAAAAAAAGAAAAAAAAAAGTCTCTGCTGGAGGTAAAAGAAAAACATAAAAACTTTAGTCATACTAGGAATTCTAGATAATTCAATAAGACAAGAAAAAGAAATGAAAGGTATATAGATTGGAAGGAAGAAATAAAATTATCTTTGTTCACAAATGACATGGTTGCCTATGTATAAAATTTTAAAAGAATCAACAGAAAAACTCCTGAAACTAATGAGTGATTAAAGCAAGTTTTCAAGGTACAAGGTTAATATTTAAAACCAATTACTTTCCTATATACCAGCAATAAACAAGTAGGATTTTAAATTGCAAAACATACCATTTACATTAGCACCCAAAAAATGAAATATGTAGGCATAAATCTATCAAAATATGTACAAGATCTATATAGGAAAATTATAAAACTCTGAAATTATAAAACTCTGATGAAAGACATTACATAAATGGAGAAATATTTCATGTTCATGGATAGGAAGACTCAATATTATAAGAATATCAATTCTTCCCAACTTGATCTATAGACTCAATGTAATTCCAGTCAAAATTCCAGCAAGTTATTTTGTGAATGTCTACAAACTAATACTAAAGTTTATGTGGAAAGGCAAAGACTTATAATGGCCAACATAATACTGAAAAGAACATAGTTGGAGGACTGACACTACCTAACTTCAAGACTCTCTATATGGTAATCAAGACAATGTGGTATTTGTGAAAGAACAGACAAATAGATCAATGGAACAGAAATAAACAGCCCAGAAATAGAACCACATAAATATAGTCAATTGACCTTTGACAAAGGAGCAAAGGTAATACAGTTTACAGGAGAAAGGATAGTCTTTTCAACAAATGGTGCTGAAAGAGAATCCACATGCAAAAAAAAATCTAGACATATAATATTTGCCTTCCACAAACATTAACTCAAAATGAATCACAGACCTAAATATAAAATGCAAAACTACAGACTCCTAGAAGATAACAGCAGAAAATCTAGGTGACCTTTGTTTGGTGATGACTTTTTTTTTTTCCCCAGACACCATGTTTTTTTTAATTTTTTTTTTTACATATACACATATCTGTTCTTTTTCAAATTCTTTTCCAATTTAGGTTATTACAGAGTGCTGAGCAGAGTTCACTGTGCTATACAGTAAGTCCTTGTTGGTTATCTATTTTAAATATAGCAGTGTGTACACGTGTGTACATGTGTGTACAATTGTACAACTGTGTGTACAATCCCAAACTCCCAATCTATCCCTCCCCCTCACCCTTTCCCCCTGGTAACCATAAGTTCGTTCTCTAAGTCTGTGAGTCTGTTTCTATTTTGCAAATAAGTTTGTTTGTATGGCAATGACTTTTTAGATACAACACGAAAATCACAACCCATGAAAGAAAAAATTAAGAGTTTGGACTTTATTCAAATTAAAAACTTCAAACACATTGGAGAGAACGAAAAGACAAGAAAAAGACTAGGAGAAAATGTTTGCAAGTATATAAATGATCAAGAATTGATATCAAAAATGTACAAGGAGCTCCTCAATAAGAAAACAAAAAACTCAAGTAAAAACAATAGCTCGGTATATGTATAACTGATTCACTTTGTTATAAAGCAGAAACTAACACACCATTGTAAAGCAATTATACTCCAATAAAGATGTTTTAAAAAAACAAATAATAGCTCGTGATCTGAACAGACATCTAACCAAAGAAGATACACATATACAAATTATACAGATGGCAAAGATGCTCACCCTCATGAATTATTAGGGAAATACAAATTAAAACTAAATGAGGGGACTTCCCTTGTGGCACAGTGGTTAAGAATCTGCCTGCCAATGCAGGAGACATGGGTTCAAACCCTGGTCTAGGAAGATCCCACATGCCACAGAGCAACTAAGCCCGTGCATCACAACTACTGAGCCTGCACTCTAGAGCCCGCAAGCCACAACTACTGAGCCCACATGCCACAACAACTGAAGCCTGTGCACCTAGAGACCGTGCTCCGCAACAAGAGAAGCCACCTCAGTGAGAAGCCCGCACACCACAACGAAGAGTAGCCCCCACTCGCAGCAATGAAGACCCAACACAGCCAAAAATATAAATAAATAAGTTTATTTTTAAAAAACTAAATGAGATAACCAATATTCTGTGATAACCTATATGAGAAAAAAATCTGAAAAAGTGAATATATGTATATGTAGAACTAAATCATTTTGCTGTACATCCAAAACTAACACAGCATTGTAAATCAACTATCCTCCAATAAAAAAAAAAAAAGAAAAGAAACTGAATGAGATACCACTACATGACTGTTAGAATGGCTAAAATCCATAAAACTGACTATATCAAACGCTGACTAGAATGTGAAACAAAAACAACTCTAATTCTTTGATGATACAAATGCAAAATATTACATCCACCTTGGAAAGCAGTTTGGCAGTTTCTTACAACGTGAAGCACAGTCTTGCCATATGATCCACCCACCGTGTTCCTAGGTATTTAACCAAGTGAGTTGAAAACTTATGATAACCCAAAAACATGCACACAAATGTATAGAGCAGGTTTTTCAAAACTGCAAATGACTGGAAGCAACCAAGATGTCCTTCAATAGGTGAATGGATAAACAAATTGTGGTATAGTCATACAATGAAATATCAGTGAAGAAAAGAAATTAGTTTCCAGGACACAAAAAACACACGAAAGAACCATAAATATATATTGCTAAGTTAAAGAAGCCGGTCTAAAAGGCTACCTATTATACAATTTCAACTAAGACATTCTGAAAAGGCAAAACTATAGAGACAGTAAAAATATGAGCACGGGCAGGGGCTCAGCAGGATGGAAGGAGGTAGGGTAGACAGGGATGCATAGATGGAACACAGGAGAGTTTTAGGACAGCAAAACTGTATGATACTCTAACAGCAAATATATGACATCATACATTTCTCAAAATCCATAGACCTGTGCATCACAAAGACTGACACCTAATGTAAATCAATCAATATTGGTGCATCAATTGTAATAAATGTACCACAGTAATGCAAGATGTTAATAATAGGGGAATCTGTAAACTGGGGGAAGAGGGAGTTAAGGGAATACTCTGCTCAGTTTTTTGTAAGCCTTAAATTGTAAAAATTAAAGCCTATTAATTATTGAAATACTCATTCTAAAGTAATCTCTGTTTAAAAATTAATTATTACATATTCATTTGGAGTTCATATTATTTAGAACTTATGAATAAATCATGTATGCACCATATGTATACCTGGACTTTTTTTCTTTTTAAATAAACTTCAAATCTTTAAATACTTGGATATTTAGATCCTAACCCAAGGAACTAATATAGCATATATTGTCTCATAGCTCTGATATTTTGGCTAGTAAATATTATAAAAAGCAGTTATTATTACTGATTCAAAGTGAATAACATCATTTCTTACAAAATTAAAAATCATCTACACTGTTCTGAAACCTAGGTATTTGAAAACACACCCAAAGATACTAATCATCTCACATGCATAATTGAAATTGCTGCAATATATAATTCTGACAAATAAAGCTCAGAAGAGTCACAGAAACTGCTAGAGACCTGAAATTAAAGACATAAGGAAAATCAAAACAAGCTAAAAATGTATACTGTTGGTGAAGAAGGGAGAAAGGGCATTTAATCTGTAAGGGCAAATGATTTAAGGGAATGTCATTTTTAACCAACTCACTCAAAACATCACACATTTTTTCATAACCATAAAAGGAGGAAAAGTAACAAGGGAGTTTTTTCTTTTATTCTCTTTTTTTAATTGTTTTAATTTCAATCTCAAATTTATAGAAAATTTTCCAGTACAGTATGAAGAACCTCTTTGCTTCAACGAATTGAGACTAAGTTGGAAACTTGATGCCACATCAGCCCCAAAACAGTGTCTACTTCCTACAAACGAGGACTGTCTCTTTCACAACTACCATACAATTACCAAAAATCAAGAATTTGGGGGCTTCCCTGGTGGCGCAGTGGTTGAGAGTCTGCCTGCCGATGCAGGGGATACGGGTTCATGCCCCGGTCCGGGAAGATCCCACATGCCGCGGAGCGGCTAGGCCCGTGAGCCATGGCTGCTGAGCCTGTGCGTCCGGAGCCTGTGCTCTGCAAGGGGAGAGGCCACAACAGTGAGAGGCCCGCGTACCGCGCAAAAAAAAAAAAAAAAAAAAAAAAATTAAGAATTTGATTGATCTGATACTAACATCTAATCGTCAGGAACCATTCAAGTTTCACCAATTGTGTCAATGGTGTCCTTTATAACAAAAGGATCTAGATCAATCCTATGTTGTATCTACTTGCAGTGTCTTTTCAGCGTCTATCAGTCTGGAACAGTTTCTCCATCTTTCCTTGATTTTTATGACAATGACACTTTAGAAATCCCAGGCTGTTGTTTCATGGGCTGTTCTTTAATTTGGATTTGCCTGATTTGTCCTTATGATTTGATATCAATAATTCACCTTTGCCAAGAATATGACAGAAGTGAGGTGTTCCTCTCATTGCACCCTATCAGATGGCACTTGATTTTGATTTATCCCATTACTGATAATGTTATGTTATGTGTATTTTATCACAATAAAAATATAGAAAAATATATAACATGCATTGATTCATTATTTAATATTTCAATATACCTAGTAGATTTAAATGATGTCATATTACATAAAAGCTTTTCATTTTACTAAAATAAAAAAGTCACTTCTTTTCCCTTAGTTTTTCCTATAGCCCTTAGATTTTAACTTCATATTATACCAATGTACTTATTTCATAATTCATCAGATAATATAGCTATTGTTAAAAATCCTTTAAAGATCTTAATAAGCAATGAATAATTTTATTAAAGTCATTACCCCACCATCCCCTACCCCAACTAGTCTATTTTGAAATTATTGATTTTCACATGTGGAGTTTCTTAAATAAACACCTGTGTTGTAAAAACATTTTGTTTCAGCTTTCTTAAAAGTGGTGATTCAGTTGTTGGCTTATAAACTCCTAAAGTTTTTATTCACAAAGACTCATCATTTTCAAAACAAAAGGTCAGTATATGAAATAGTCATCATTCTGACTAAAAAAAGATTTATAAAGGCATTACAGATTTTATTTACTGCAATTACATGAGGGCTATTTCTCACAGAAAACAAACAGAAGATATTGCCTCCTTCACTAGTATAGCATTAAGTTTTTACCAAGAAATAATTTTATTTCATGTAGCTTCATTTATCAATGCTAAAGTTTACAATGTCCAAATAAAAGAGTAATGATAATAACTTCCATCTGTAGGTTTTAAGTTTCCAAAGAGTTTCCATATGCTTGCTTCTTTTGACGAAGACAATCTTGTGACACAATGTCAGTAGGTTTTATTCATATATTTTATACATGAGATAACTGAGGTTTAAAGAATTCTAATTGGTTATCTATGGTTTCACACTAAAAGACCTCCATCTTAAACCAGGATTCTGTTCACCACCTTCACACTACCTCTCACGGCTATGATGATAGAAAACCTTTATCCCCAGTTCACCACTACTTACAACCTGCTTCCTTAGCAATAAAGAAGGCTGGCAGGAAAAGTGTGTGGAATTGTGTGATTCCAACATTACCAATGAAGGAACATCTCAAAGAACATATCTTATGGTGGCCACTGACATACTTTTTACATAATAATAAAGAGTCCAAAAAAAAAAAAAAAAGAGTCCACAAAAAGAGACCTACTACTTCTGCAGGCATCATCCTATTCGATCTTTACAACATACCTGTGAGGTAGCAGACAAGACAGATGTTAACATGCCTGCTTATTTGGTAGACAAAGAAACCAAAACACAAACAGTCAAGTGTGTGGCATGTCTGTGTTGGGATATAGTGCTCATGGTGCCTAGATTTTCTCAGTCCAAATCCTGAGTTATTTTACTTCATTAACGTGGAAGATGAATAAAAACAGAGTGGATTTTATTACCTACATTAGCTAATATTTCTGATGCCTAATGATGAACTCCCGTGTTTAATGAATATTTTCCAATCTGAAGTTTTCAACTTTTACTTCTAGAAAATATTTTTCTATTAAAAATTATTCCCAAATAGTTCTGCTTGTTTTAAGATATTCAGCTGAATTCAGGAAATCCTTCATTTTCACTGCAGACATCTGTAATGCTTAAGATCTCAAGCCAGTTAGTGAGAAAAGGAACTTGTTTTTCTAGTTCTTCTTTTTTTCCAAAGGATAAAAATGAAGATTTTTCTCCTGAGAAAATTGAGAAGCTGAAATATTTTCAGCCAAAAGGAACACTATTGAAAAGGTAAGATGTACACAACAAAGTCCTGAGGTAACATTCTATATAACTAGAGATCGAATTCCCCCCTCGGTAATTACATAAATCATGTTTATGGGATGCTGCTTTTCACTAAATGAATAAATCATGGTTGCAAGGTGCTGAATGTACCCACGTTCCATGTACAGGTCCTGTGCTCCCTCTTGGAATCTTGTTCTCTTGAACCACGAATTTCAGCCTCTGGCTGCCAAGTATTTTTATGTCTTCAATAAACTAAACTGAACCAAGCTATTCTTACTGAATTGCAAACTATCAGAAACCAAATGTAGCTGTTGGTGTATCACCATGGGAAATAAAAACTTATTATGTTCATTTTGCACGTAACCTAGGCAGTTGCATTTGCAAGCCATCAACATTTGCAAGGGCTGTTTCAGATCTGGAGAGGTTGCATAGGAGGCCTCATCACAGTTTCTGTACATGCTTTGGATTCCTAAGCCACCTGCCACAGAACTCGTTGTGCAGGAATTGAAGAATCAAAGTCCTGTTCCAGGCTGCAATGATATTTGCTTCACTCGTTTAAAATAACCTTGTCCTTCATGCACACAAAAGTGAGCCCTATTTTTAAAAAATAATAACAATGAATAAAATAAAGCAATGAAGGGTGGGCAATAGCAGCATGGACGGACTGCATGAGATGAAAAGCACCAACAGATTTCATGCCATAAGCATTCCATCACCAAGGACACCATAAAAGAAATACAATTTCCAGAAAAACAATGACTTAAAAAACATCTTGCTTGACATGATATTATACATAGAGAATCCTAAGGATGCTACCAGAAAACTAGTAGAGCTAATCAATGAATTTGGTAAAGTAGCAGGATACAAAATTAATGCACAGAAATCTCTGGCATTCTTATACACTAATGATGAAAAATCTGAGAGTGAAATTAAGAAAACACTCCCATTTACCACTGCAACAAAAAGAATAAAATATCTAGGAATAAACCAACCTAAGGAGACAAAAGACTTGTATGCAGAAAACTATAAGACACTGATGAAAGAAATTAAAGATGATACAAATAGGTGGAGAAATATACCATGTTCTTGGATTGGAAGAATCAACATTGTGAAAATGACTCTACTACCCAAAGCAATCTACAGATTCAATGCAATCCCTATCAAACTACCACTAGCATTTTTCACAGAACTAGAACAAAAAATTTCACAATTTGTATGGAAACACAAAAGACCCCAAATAGCAAAAGCAAT
>NC_041232.1:34306738-34314474 GCF_002837175.3 Physeter macrocephalus
TGATTCACTTTGTTGTAAAGGAGAAACTAACACACTATTGTAAAACAGTTATACTCCAATAAAGATGTTAAAAAAAAAAAGAAATTTATAAACAAACAAAAAAAAATCTTGCTAAAGAGAAAGAAAACAATTGTTTTTCCCAACACAATATCTACTTAACAAGTAGTATGACTATTAGCTAATATCTTCAGTGGAAGCCAGAAGCAGGTATAAAGGCCAGACCCAGATTACAGCAATTATTTACTTAATTATCAAAGTTTCTCCTAGCCAAAGAGCTAAACCATAGCTGAGTAATCCAATACAGCACGAGATTCCCAAGCTTTATAAAGTGTTTCAGAAGATAAATACACAAAACGTGGAGGCTTCCTCAAATTTTATCTTACTCTCTGGTAAGAGAATAAAATTAATCTTTTCATTAAATATTTAAAGAAAGAAGAGCATTAATCTTCCCCTAATATATTTTACACATTATACAGTAACAACACATTATTCTAGTTAATTTTTCTACTGCTTCTGTGACCAAATTCTTCTACTTCAGAAAGGACATGAAGTCCATGCAATAAAGCTTTATTTTTTCCAGATAGAAATGAGTTTGTATTCAAGCCTACTGACAATGATATTAGAACAATCTGAATCTATCACTTACAATATAAGGTTCTCTCCAAAGGTCTTTTTCAAAACAACTAGGCAAAAGTCAACAAATCTAAAGGAATAGGAAATCTCACTTTCCTTTTATTAAGAAGATAAACAATATTCTAAAAAGGAAAAAGACAAACACAAATAGAAAATTGAGTGTCTAGTCCATACCAAAAAAGTACTGGCATTTTCTCTTCTGGGTTATGCATGTATACAGAGCCCTCAGAGGTATTTCCAAATGATTTTAAAATGACAATTCCTTTCTTAACTGTAATAGGCAGAATAATGACTCTCCAAAGATGCCTACATCTCAATCCCTGGAAACCCAGGAATATGTTACCTTACATGGAATTAAGGCTGCAGATGGAATTAAATTTGCTAATCAGTCGATCTTAAAATACAGAGATTATCATGGATTGTCCAAGTGGGCTCAATACAATCACAAGAATCCTTAAAAGTGAAGAGGGAGGCAGAAGAGTTGGTCAGTGATATAATGTAAGGACTATACCTGACGTTTCTAGGATTGAAGATGGAAGAAGGAGGCCACGAGTCAAAAAACACAATCTCTATGAGACACCTCTATAGATGACCGCTTGCCTTGGAAGAGGCAAGGAAATGGATTCCCCCCCAGACCCTCCATAAAGAAATACAGCCCTGCTTACACCTTGATTTTATCCCAGTGAGACCCATGTCAGACTTCTGACCTACAGAACTGTAAGAACATAAATTTGTGCTGTTTTAAGCCACTAAGTTTGTGATAATTTGTTACAGCAGGAAATAGGAATCTAATACACCAACCAAATTAAGATATCTTGAACATTTCCTTCTCTAAATTGCTATATATAATCAGCAGCTTGGAGTTTTTTTGCTTGTTTTTTTGTTTTTTGTTTTTTTGCCGCGTTTAATGTGAAAAAATACATCTGTTTTTGGTTAAGAGGCTTTCTGAATGGGTCTCTAGCCTGAGCCTTCTATCACGTTTCCACCATTTTCTAGGGCAGTGTTGGCAAATTTGTCTCTGTTAAGGGCCAAATAGTAAATATTTGGGGCTTTGAAAACCATGCGGTCTCAGTTATAAGTACCCTACTCTGCCATTATAGCACTGAAGTAACCATTGACAACATATAAATGAATTGATGTGGCTGTATTCTAATACAACTTTATTTACAAAAAAAGGCAGCATCCAGATTTGGCCTCCAGGCCATAGTTATTCAACTTCTGGTCTAGGGCCTTGGAGTTATTTTTTTCCTGTCCACTTCTAACTGGCCAAAACTTAATCCCATGTTCTAATTTATATATGGCTGTGAGTCAGTGAGAGACAGCTAAAAAAGTCAGTTTAACTGGGTGACTACCAAAGAACTAACTTGGTGAACTATAGAAGTCTCTTCCATACCTTATTCATGCTTTGAGAAATTTTTTTTGAGATTCCCATATGAGTTGTCTCACAGGCTCCACTAATCTTTATACATACCACACGGTTATAGCACTCAATCAAAATCATTTAATTGTTCATTTGTCTATCTTCCCTACTGAACTATAAGCACCTACAGAGCAAAGATTCTACCAATTTACTTTTGTCTATTCCTGGAATACATGAGATACATGAATAATTTTTCAAGGAGGGGCAAATTACCCAAAGCCTGAGGAAGACTGAACCCAGAACTACAAAGCAGATTTCCAGTTGGCATTTTTCTGTCAGTCATTACTTAATTACATAGCTCTATGTACAAACACCTGATCAGTCTCTTCACACAGCTACTTATTACTGTATAAATATGCACAATCTCATACTGTTAACTCCTGCTTTTTCCTATTAAGGATGTCATTTCAGACCTACCTGCCTTATTTTTTAAACAGTTCTTAACCATTTTTAACTCTGGTTTATGCAAGCTCAGAGGTGTGTCTGCTTAGTCAAGCAATTCACAATGCCTTTCAATCAAAAGTATTAAACATTCACAAGCTGTGCATCTCTGTCTTTTCCACGCTGGTTATCAATTATGTCTACAGCTCTAGAGCATATCTCTGGATGCATCAAAACCAGAACACTGCCCAGGGGACTTCCTTCTCCTCTCTAGAGACCAGAGCCCTCTAGAAGAACATGGTAGGGCTTAACTCATTCATTCATTCAACAAAGCTTGCTGAGCATCTATTATGTGCCAGGTACTGTGTTAACCACTAAGGATACACAATGAACATGACAATCACAGCCTTTGTCCTCAAAGAGCTGCCTGTATGATGTCTAGAATCTCCATCTACTGAGTATAAGCAAGCCCTTATCACCTCCTGCCACTGTTCCCTCTGAAGAAAAAATATCCTGATGGGAACTTATGGTAAATTCTTCAATGAACTCCTAACATCTCATCACTGTGATATCTGTACTGCAAAGATAAGGATACTGTTGTGGCCAAACTTTGGTTCAGATGTCAAGACAGATAAGACCATACAGGCACCATGAAGGTATTGAGATATTTATTACTCACTGAATGAGGCTTTCTGGGGAGAGCCAGGTCAAGCAGGTCTGAAAATAGCTTGAGATAGCAAAGAGGGGTAACTGACTTTGGCTTTTACTGTGGTTAAAAAGGTGGGGTTCAGTAATGGTTCCCATAGGTGTGATGGCCTTGAGTGGTTTGAACTTCCCACCCACAACAAAAGTGAATGTTCACACCCTTTCTTGCCCAGATATGGGGCAAGAGGGAAGGAGGGAGGTGTGGGTCTTGAACACTGTCAGAAGTCAAACATCAAAAATGGAATCAGAGTCTTTATTACAGATATTGTCATTATTTTGTTACCATGGTGATTGCCCTAGTAACAAACAAAGCCTCTGGTAGCAAGGCAGTTTTTAAAAAGCCAATCTACAGTGACTGGAGAAAGAATCTTATGTCTCCACAGTGAATCAGTAAGTAATCATTTTGGCAGCCAAGAAAAAGAAAAGTTAGTAGCAAGGATAGGGTCTGTCTGAGGAGGAGGTCAGTATCCTGGTGGACAAAAAAGTGCTCCCCATGTACATGTGTCAAGGCATAAGTCTGGTCCTAAACAAGGCAAGAAGGAACACACACACACACACACACACACACACACACACTGATACCAGTGAGAATTTAGAAAGATCACAACAAAACCTACCCCATCTAGAAGGAAGCAAAATGGAGAGTATGTCCTAGTTAAATGATGAGGAGACCTGCCTCTAAAATACTGTTATGCTTCCATAATTGATACTTCCAGTGATTTCATTCTGGATCAGAGTTTCAATGGGGTGCCTATTTTAACTACTGAAACTTTAAAACATATGTAGCTCACACATCTTTGCCATGTAGCTATTGGTTAGCATTAGAATTGCATCATTTAATATGATCTGGGTTATAAGTAGCAGAATAGCCAACTAAAAAGGCTTAAACAATAAAGTTGAGACTTCTGCTTCCACTCAGATGAACCTCTCCTCCTTAAATTTAAAAACCCTACATAAGCCAAAAATCAAGCAAAGGAAGGCTCCAAAAGGTGGAAAGAAAGGAACCTTGACTTTGAGGAACATCATGGTGGTGAATTCTCTGGGTTTCCTTATCACCCTATGTATCCTAGACAGGGAACTGCAGAAGCCTCTGATCCAGAATTGCCAACAAGCACATACAAAAAGGAACTCTAAGACATACCTGTTTCCCCTAGCCAAAGAACTGAGGAAAGGGTACCCTAAGACCAGAAAACCTTTTTGGCAATACCCAACCTACTCCAACCAAATGCCAACAGAAAAATCACACAACCCTTGCCTAGCAGTTTCAAAGGGGCCAAGGGGGGAGTTGATCTTCATTTCTTTGCCCAGTGGAAGAAGGCGATGATCTAATTCTCCATCAGGGTGGTGTAAGAGGGGTCCTGGGATGAGCTGAGCCTCCACCTCCAGCCAATAACTACAAGACTTAACAAGGTGGTGCAAGGCAGAGCTACTTACCCCTGGGCTTCACCACCACTCCCCCACTCCAATGTCAGCAAGGCCTAGTGAGCCTCCACCTGACATCCACGAGGTGTCCAAGGTCATGCAAATCCAGGTGAGAAAACACTCCACTTCCTCCTCTTCTGGTGACAAAGAGGCCCACTGCCATTCAGCGTCAATTAAACTGAAGAAGCAAGAGGTCCCCCACATCTCTGCTGGGTAATTTCTCCTCTAAAGAAATTCAGACTAGTCGACACCAATTTCAGTGAGTTTTCTGAACTGCACAAAAGGGATATCCTGTGAGTAGCACTTCATAGGTCTACTCAATAAATCACACAATGCTTCTTGCACTATTCCCATTTGTTTTTTAAAAAATTCCCTCCTTTTCTTTCTCCTTCTTCATTACGGTTTCCATCGATTGTTATTACGTATTACATCTATTATTATATGTGTTATTATGTGTTATACTGAATATCAGTTATAAGTGAAAAGTCAATACCATGAACATCAAGAAGAAACAGTGATTTATTGCAAAAAATATGCCACAATTCATTTTTTAAGATCTCATGCATATCAGCCCATATGTTCATTTATTCATCCAACAAATATTTATTAACTGCCTACTATGGATTGGCATGTGAACTTGTTCCCAGTAAATGAGTCAGCTGAGAATGGAAATGTTAATATATTTAAATGTCAATATTGCATGTCAATATTTGTCTGAATAAATGTGGCCCCAGTACAATCACTGTTGTCACAAAGCATGTGTATAGACATCAAGAAACAGACCTAGGATGGAGGCTGGGACATGCATCTACCCTGTTCCTGAGTAATCTTAAGCCCGTGGAACCGGGGCACTGTGTTCCTCTGCTATACTCCATAAAGGTTTGAAAAGTGTCTTGAATGCATCTAACACAAAACAAGTGATGCAGATTGAACTTCTGACATCTTTTAAAAGATTTTTTTATTATTCATAGCAAAGATTACATATATCAGATTTATTAGTAAACAAAAACTAAACAATACAGTTTGGACAAGTACCCTGATATTTACGGGTTTAAACATCATACACAAATTTTCACGTTTAAGAATGTGAAAACGCTATCTACCAAATTATAGACCAAATGTCATATGAGGAAAGAAATGTACTAGGTTACATTGACAGTACTCTCGGCATGGATTTTAAAGAAAATACTATGAACATTGCCAGTTTGAAGCAGCCTCAACCTGTTGCCCAGAACAGAGTTAAAGATATAAATATAATGAGTATTCTTGATAGTCTTTCCCTAGAAAAATAGAAGATAGTTTTCTTGAAAGAATTAATTATCATATAACAGTAGTCATATATTAAGGTCACAAATCCATGTTTAAAAACTGTAAGTTTATTTTTCTGAATCTCATCTTGCTTATGGGCTCCTATGCCCATGAGAGCAGCAGGTAAGGGATAGAATAGGGAGAGGAATTTTAAAATTGCCATCAAAAGTAATTCAGGGCGCCGCGGGAGGGTGTGCTGGAGAGGGGCACACAAAGACTCATTTCCACGGGGCTAGGCGCCCCGACACCCTCTCTGCCTCTCACAGCCCGTCCTCATCCCTGCCGCCGGCGGGGCCCGAGTGCTCGCAGGTGCCACACGCCGTGCCGGGCGGAGCCTGTGCAGGTGACCCCCGGAGGACCGGGGATGGCTGGAGGCGATGGCGGGGACAGGGGTGCCTTTTGAGGCCGCCGCACCACCCGAGTCTGCGATAGCTCTGTGTCAGAAGCAGGGCTCGGCATGCACCCCCTGGGCTGCTGCGGCAGGGCAGAGGGGCCGGGGGCATGGGGAGCCAATGGGGAACATCCCGGGGCTGGTGGCCGCCCACTAGTTTATCCAAGCATTTCTCAAGTACTCCAGCCTGCCCTACAGTGACGAACTCATTTCTAAGCTTCTGTACCTACCATTTAGCAGTGTGGATGAAAGGCTCTTGGTACTCCAGCCAGGAGTCAGTGCTGTGCCTCTGAGGTGCGAGAGCCAACACCAGGACACTGGTCCACAAGAGACCTCCCAGCTCCACGTGATATCAAATGGCGAAAATCTGCCAGAGATCTCCATCTCAACACCAAGACCCAGCTTCACTCAACGAACAGCAAGCTACAGTGCTGGACACCCTATGCCAAACAACTAGCAAGACAGGAACACAACCCCACCCATTAGCAGAGAAGCTGCCTAAAATTATAATAAGGTCACAGACACCCCAAAACACACCACTAGACGTGGACCTGCCCACCAGAAAGACAGGATCCAGCCTCATCCACCAGAACACAGGCACCAGTCCCCACCACCAGGAAGCCTACACAACCCACTGAACCAAACTTAGCCACTGGGGGCAGACACCGGAAACAACAGGAACTACGAACCTGCAGCCTGAGAAAAGGAGACCCCAAACACAGGAAGTTAAGCAAAATGAGAAGACAGAGAAACACACAGCAGATGAAGGAGCAAGGTAAAAACCCACCAGACCAAAAAAATGAAGAGGAAATAGGCAGTCTACCTGAAAAGGAATTCAGAGTAATGATAGTAAAGATGATCCAAAATCTTGGAAATATAATGGAGAAAATACAAGAAACATTTATCAAGAACCTAGAAGAACTAAGGAGCAAACAATGATGAACAACACAATAAAACAAATTTAAAATTCTCTAGAAGGAATGAATAGCAGAATAACTGAGGCAGAAGAACGGATAAGTGACCTGAAGGATAAAATAGTGGAAATAACTACTGCAGAGCAGAATAAAGAAAAAAGAATAAAAAGAATTGAGGACAGTCTCAGAGACCTCTGGGACAACATTAAATGCACCAACATTCGAATTATAGGTGTTGCAGAAGAAGAAGAGAAAAAGAAAGGGACTGAGAAAATATTTGAACACATTATAGTCGAGAACTTCCCTAATAAGGGAGAGGAAATAGTCAATCAAGTCAAGGAAGCACAGACAGTCCCATACAGGATAAATCCAAGGATAAACACACCAAGACACATATTAATCAAACTATCAAAAATTGAATACAAAGAAAAAATAATAAAAGCAGCAAGGGAAAAACAACAAATAACATACAAAGGAATCCCCATAAGGTTAATAGCTGATCTTTCAGCAGAAACTCTGCAAGCCAGAAGGGAGTGGCAGGACATATTTAAAGTGATGAAAG
>NC_041232.1:34315298-34316650 GCF_002837175.3 Physeter macrocephalus
ACCAGCTTTACAACAAATGCTAAAGGAACTTCTCTAGGCAGGAAACACAAGAGAAGGAAAAGACCTACAAAAACAAACCCAAAACAATTAAGAAAATGGTAATAGGAACATACATATCGATAATTACCTTAAATGTAAATGGATTAAACGCTCCAACCAACAGACATAGACTGGCTGAATGGATACAAAAACAAGACCCATATATATATGCTGTCTACAAGAGACCGACTTCAGACCTAGGGACATATACAGACTGCAAGTGAGGGGGATGAAAAAGATATTCCATGCAAATGGAAATCAAAAGAAAGCTGGAGTAGCAATTCTCATATCAGACAAAATAGACTTTAAAACAAAGACTATTTCAAGAGACAAAGAAGGATACTCCATAATGATCAAGGGATCAATTCAAGAAGAGATATAACAATGGTAAATATTTATGCACCCAACACAGGAGCACCTCAATACATAAGGCAAATGCTAACAGCCACAAAAGGGGAAACAGACAGTAACACAATCATAGGAGGGGACTTTACACCCCACTTTCACCAATGGACAGATCATCCAAAATGAAAATAAATAAGTTTGAAAAGTCATCTAATCTCCACATTTCCTGATGGTGTGATTCCCACCTGCAGCCTCTTTCCTTAAGGTCTCCCCACCTGGGGAAGACAATACCCTCAAAACCCAGTTTTCCACAGCTTGGAATTTGTTCCCTGGATGAAGGTTAACGGGGGGAGGAGTCAGACACAAGCCCTAGGGTGTTGGCACAGGCACAGGCAAAAAAAAAAAAAAAAAAAAAAAGAAGGAAGGAAGGAAGACAACATAATACTCATACGTTAGTGTAGGAAAAGAAAAAAATCAGATGAAGGCTAAAATAATGAGTATTTAATATATTGGTAAATATTCACAGTGTAATATCAAGAAACTAAGAAGAATGTATGTAAGCCTATAAATGCATAATTCTGATTGTGTTTCTATAAGTAAATAATATAGAGAGATTTTTTTAAGTAGGACAGAAACACAGTAAATTAACTGTGATAATACTATTACTGAAATTACCAGTAATCACCATTTTATGCTCTAAAATACATTTGAAATGTTCTATAATTAATATTCTGTCTCATACCATTTGTACACAGAATAATTACTGCTTACACAGCACTGGGACCAGTGCTAAGAGATGTAATGATGAGCAAGAAGAACAATAAAAGCTAGAAAAAAGAAAATAAATAAGGAAACACAAGCTTTAAATGACACATTAAAAAGATGTACTTAATTGATATTTGTAGGACATTCCATCCAAAAAAAAACAGAATACACTTTCTTCTCAAGTGCTCATGGAACATTCTCCA
>NC_041232.1:34317090-34363912 GCF_002837175.3 Physeter macrocephalus
TCTGACCACAACACTATGAGACTAGATATCAATTACAGGAAAAAAACTGTAAAAAATACAAACACATGGAGGCTAAACAATACACTACTAAATAGCCAAGAGATCACTGAAAAAATCAGAGGAAATAAAAAAATACCTAAAACAAATGACAATGAAAACACAACAACCCAAAACCTATGGGATGCAGCAAAAGCAGTTGTAAGAGGGAAGTTTATAGCACCACAATCCTACCTCAAGAAACAAGAAACATCTCAATAAACAACCTAACCTTACACCTAAAGTAATTAGAGAAAGAAGAACAAAAGAGACCCAAAGTTATCAGAAGGAAAGAAATCATAAAGATCAAATCAGAAAAAAATGAAAAAGAAATGATGGAAACAATAGCAAAGATCAGTAAAACAAAATGCTGGTTCTTTGAAAAGATAAACAAAATTGATAAACCATTAGCCAGAGTCATCAAGAAAAAAAGGGAGAAGACTCAAATCAACAGACTCAGAAATGAAAAAGGGGAAGTAACAACTGACACAGCAGAAATACAAAGGATCATGAGAGATTACTACAAGCAACTATATGCCAATAAAATGGACAACCTGGAAGAAATGGACACATTCTTAGAAAAGCACAACCTTCTGAGACTGAACCAGGAAGAAATAGAAAATATGAACAGACCAATCACAAGCACTGAAATTGAAACTGTGATTAAAAATCTTCCAAGAAACAAAAGCCCAGGACCAGACAGCTTCACAGGCACATTCTATCAAACATTTAGGGAAGAGCTAACACCTATCCTTATCAAACTCTTCCAAAATATAGCAGACGGAGGAACACTCTCAAACTCATTCTACGAGGCCATCATCACCCTGACACCAAAACGAGACAAAGATGTCACAAAGAAAGAAAACTACAGGCCAATATCACTGATGAACAGAGATGCAAAAATCCTCAGCAAAATACTCGCAAACAGAATCCAACAGCACATTAAAAGGATCATACAGGGGCTTCCCTGGTGGCGCAGTGGTTGGGAGTCCGCCTGCCGATGCAGGGGACGCGGGTTTGTGCCCCAGTCTGGGAAGATCCCATGTGCCACGGAGCAGCTGGGCCCGTGAGCCATGGCTGCTGGGCCAGCGCATCCAGAGCCAGTGCTCTGCGAGTGGAGAGGCCACAGCAGTGAGAGATCCTTGTACCGCAGAAAAGAAAAAAAAAAAAAAAGGTTATACAGCATGATCAAGTGGGGTTTATCCCAGGAATGCAAGGATTCTTCAATATACACAAATCAATGTGATAAACGATATTAACAAATTGAAGAAAAACCATATGATCATCTCAATTGACGCAGAAAAAGTTTTTGAAAAAATTCAACACCCATTTATGATAAAAACCCTCCAGAAAGTAAACACAGAGGGAACTTACCTCAACATAATAAAGGCCATATATGACAAACCCCCAGCCAACATCATTCTCAATGGTGAAAAACTGAAACCATTTCCTCTAAGATGAGGAACAAGACAAGGTTGTCCACTCTCACCACGATTATTCCACAAGGTTTTGGAAGTTTTAGCCACAGCAATCAGAGAAGAAAAAGAAATTAAAGGAATCCAAATCGGAAAAGAAGAAGTAAAACTATCACTGTTTGCAGATGACATGGTACTATACATAGAGAATCCTAAAGATGCTACCAGAAAACTACTAGAGCTAATCACTGAATTTGGTAAAGAAGCAGGATACAAAATTAATGGACAGAAATCTCTTGCATTCCTATACACTAATGATGAAAAATCTGAAAGTGAAATTAAGAAAACACTCCCATTTACCATTGCAACAAAAAGAATAAAATATCTAGGAATAAAACTACTTAAGGAGACAAAAGACCTGTATGCAAAAAATTTTAAGACACTGATGAAAGACATTAAAGATGATACAAATAGATGGAGAGATATACCATGTTCTTGGATTGGAAGAATCAACATTGTGAAAATGAGTATACTACCCAAAGCAAACTACAGATTCAATGCAATCCCTACCAAACTACCAATGGCATTTTTCACAGAACTAGAACAAAAAATTTCACAATTTGTTTGGAAACACAAAAGACCCCAAATAGCCAAAGCAATCTTGAGAAAGAAAAACGGAGCTGGAGGAGTCAGGCTCCCAGACTTCAGATTATACTACAAAGCCAGTATGCTACTGGCACAAAAACAGAAATATAGATCAATGGAACAGGATAGAAAACCCAGAGATAAACCCACGCACATATGATCACGGCATTATTTTATTTATTTATTTATTTATTTATTATTTTTATTTTTTTATTTTATATTATTTTATTATTCATTATTTATTTATTTATTATTTATTATTATGATTATTTTTGATAAAGGAGACAAGAATATACAATGGAGAAAGGACAGCCACTTCAATAAGTGGTCTTGGGAAAACTGGACAGCTACATGGAAGAGAGTGAAATTAGAACACTCCCTAACACCATACACAAAAATAAACTCAAAATGGATTGAAGGCCTAAATGTAAGGCTAGACACCATCAAACTCTTAGAGGAAAACATAGGCAGAACACTCTATGACATAAATCACAGCAAGATCCTTTTTTACCCACCTCCTAGAGAAATGGAAATAAAACCAAAAATAAATGCGATCTAATGAAATTTAAAAGCTTTTGCACAGCAAAGGAAACCATAAACAAGACGAAAAGACAACCCTCAGAATGGGAGAAAATATTTGCAAATGAAGCAACTGACAAAGGATTAAACTCCAAAATATACAAGCAGCTCATGCAGCTCAATATTGATAAAACAAACAACCCAATCAAAAAATGCACAGAAGATCTAAACAGACATTTCTCCAAAGAAGATATACAGATTGCCAATAAACACATGAAAGGATGCTCAACATCACTAATCATTAGAGAAATGCAAATCAAAACTACAATCTTCCGTGTCCTGGCTATTGTAAATAGAGCTGCAATGAACATTGTGGTACATGACTCTTTTTTTTTTTTGCGGTATTTGGGCCTCTCACTGTCGTGGACTCTCCCATTGTGGAGCAATGGAGAAAAACAAATACCTTATGCTAACACATATATATGGAATCAAAAAAAAAAAAAAAGGTTCTGAAGAACCTAGGTGCAGGACAGGAATAAAGATGCAGACGTAGAGAATGAACTTGAGGACACAGGGAGTGGGAAGGGTAAGCTGGACAAAGTGAGAGAGTGGCATGGACATATATACACTACCAAATGTAAAATAGATAGTTAGTGAGAAGCAGCCGCATAGCACAGGGAGATCAGCTCAGTGCTTTGTGACCACCTAGAGGGGTGGAATTGGAGGGTGGGAGGGAGATGCAAGAGGCAGGATATATGGGGATATATGTATATGTATAGTTGATTCACTTTGCTATAAAGCAGAAACTAACACACCATTGTAAAGCAATTATACTCCAATAAAGACGTTAAAAGAAAAAGTTAACCTCATCCAAGAACACCCTCACAGAAACATCCAGAATAATGTCTGGCCAAATATCTGGGCACCCTGTGGCCCAGTCACACTTACCTAAGTACTTATCCCAAATAAATAAATAATAAAGATACCTGTCTATACCAAAAACTTTATGTAATTTTTTATAGTAATTCACTCAGTCATCTAAAACTAGAAACAACCCAAATGCCCACCATCTGTGAATAGATGAACAAGGTGTGGTATAAATACAATGGATTACTGTTCAGCAATTTTTTTAAATATACAGATACATGCTACAATATGGATGAATCTCCAAATCGTCAGGTTACGTGAAAGCATTCTGCCACATTCAAAAAGCTACATATGATCTATTTATATGATATGCTGGGAAGGGTAAAATTATGGGAACAGAAAAGAGATAAGTGGTTTCCAGGATCTAGGAAAGGGAATTGACTACAAAGGGACACAAGGGAAATTTGGGGCTGATGTAAATCTATATCTTGATTGTGGTCGTGGTCACATTTGTAAACCTTGTATGTTTGTAAAATTTTATCAAACTTTAACATGTAATCAAGAGTAACTTTTTTCCCTCATGTAAATTATACCTGATTTTTAAGTGGCACAAACTTTGAAGGGAAGGAGATCCAATTCTGTGATGCTAGCTGGTTTCTTAGGAATCTTCCACCAGTTGACACTTTACCTTTGCACTAAGCCTCTGAAGGACATTCCTCCTTCTAAGTTCCCTTCTCTCCCCAAAAGTGGGGCCTTCCCAAGACTTCACCTCTGATGCCACTTATCTGCCAAAGCCCCTCGTTTTGATTTCCATGTAGCCCATGCTCTGACCAGACCTGTTCTGAGTATTTCCCTTCTGAGAGGGACCCTCTCCTCAGGCAGTTAGTTCCTCAATGCTGGGAACTGTTCTTTCCACTCCTCTATGCAATCCCTCAAGACTCCACTCCAGGAAGGCTCCAAGATGGATCCTTTGGTGTTCATTCATTTCCAAGCTCACACGAAAATTGAGGTTATAGAACTTACAGTCTCATTTTATAGGTTATATACAATTTTATGTGTTCCCCTTGCTTCACATGATTTGGGGACTGTAAAGAGATTTCTATTATCCTAAAGGGTATGTTGTTCTGCATGTTAACTGTTTCAGGGGAATTTGCTGAAACTTCCTTGCTGCCTATTCTGTGATCAGATTTGGTAAATTTTCCATATGTTCTTGAAAAGAATATGAATTGCCTTTTTATTGAGCACAGGAGCCAATATAGTAGGTCAAGCCTGTTAACTGTATTGATAAATTCATCTGAAGCTTACTAAATTTTTGTTTGTGGAAAAGTGTTTAAATAATCCATTAAGGGTGTAGATTTTTCAAATACTATAATACATGTGAGTTTCCAAAATAAAATAACCTATATGAGGAAACTTTTAAACTATGAGTTCTACACACATTTATTATATTACCAGAGAAACAAATTAAATATATGACAACACTTGACATAAAAGTACCAATTAAAAGTGTCCTGACGGGAATTCATGTTGGATAATGAAGTAGGTACGACTTAGAGCATTTCTCATTAGCCAAAAAGTCTGCCTTAAAAACCTTTGCATAATAACAGTCAAAAGTGTCATAACCTTCGTATCTGTGAGTTCCCAGAAGATTTTATCTTGAACAACTACTGTTCCCAGGGCATACCATGGATATGTCATTTTAGTTCTGTGTCTTCTAACAAAGTCTTATTTGAGTTCAATAAATCTCAAGGAATCTTTTGATAGAAGATATAAACCTCCAAGACTTAAAAATGTCAAAGAAACTTTTGCTAGCTATTTCATAGAGTCCCAGGGAAATCGATCTTCAAGGGGTTTTTTGCTTTTGTTTTCTGGGTTTTTTTTTTTTTTTTTTTTTGGATCATCAGGTTTTACTGAGACAAACAGGGTAGCTGGCAGTGAAAGACTATCAGCAGACAGAAAAAAATATATTTTAAAGGTCACTGTTTTCATTTGTTTTCTCTGTAATAAAGAGCACAGCATTAAGACAACTATTTTAAGCAGGCCTTTCAGGGTCACTGCAAGATGTTATTGGATGTCATGATAGTGGGGGGAAAAGCCCCTAGTGTTTTCCCTCAATATTCTACTCTACCATTCATAAACCATTAAAAGGGCTGGAACTTAAATATTTTGTTCTTTTGCTAATGGTTCTGTTATTACTCTGTGCAGATGGGAAACAAAACACTTAAGTAATGGAAGACAAATTAGTTTTTCTCTAATGAATAAAAAGACTTTCCATATCTGACATACCATATAGAATAAAGGAAGGGCAGTTTTTTTAAATGTGCATACATTTGCATTCTGGAGCCCTTTCTGACTAGTTAACTTGAACTAACAGAGGGAAATAATGGCGTTCAGTTATGTTTTTTAATTCACTCACTTTTAGACAGTTTATGACTCCAAGAAGTTAATAGTGAGATTAGGAGTCAAGTGTTCCTGTCTAGACAAGGCCATTGGAGGTTATAAATTATGATTATGGGACTGCTCTAGTAGTCCATCTGTATGGAGTCCAGTTCTCAACTGGCATGGAAACCACTTTGACGGTCTTCTCAAGAGGACTCAATAGCAGAATTCAAAGTTTAAAGAGGGGGTAAAATGTGTTTATGAAGTCTTCATGTAAATTCTGAAAACAAAATGGAATGAGAGTATATTTACCAGTGTAGTTCAAGGGCCAGCCTTAATTGCAGGAAAAGGATGTTTTATTAGCGAAGCACATTTTACCAGTGATATTTTCACTATTTTACAGAACTGCTGGGGGGAAGGGGTGAGATGTTAGAAGGAAAATGTTAGCTAGAACTGGCTTGCTTTTCTGAGGGTTTAAACTACATACTTCCTGTGACCAAAAAAAAAAAGAAAGAAAGAAAAGAAAAGTCAATATCAGCTGTAAATCTTCTTCTCTGTTATTTGAATTATGTATCTTTCTCCATAATCCACCAGGATGGGAAAGGAGGGATGTTGCTCAAAGGAGTTCCCTTTAGCACTGTTATTTTAAGCTATTTTTTGCCTCCTTTGGATAGACTGTGGCCTGCCATAGCCCTTTAGGCTTCAAGTGTATACTTGGCATTTCCCTGATGCTTGGGGTGAAGGAGGGTGCATATGGTGGCAAGGAGGAGTAACAGAACAAGTAAGCCCCACAATTATGATATTTGCTATTGTTCAGATTTCTCAAAAATGTTGCTTTTTCCTTATCTAGCTCAAGTTCAAACATTAAGTAGTGAGACTATAAAGCTTAGCAAAAGAAAAAATGGGGGAAGGTATGCTTTGTAAAGGGATATTAAACCTTAAAGATGAAATTGGAAATCTTATTCCAAATAGCACATTTTAATTTTTTTAATGGGATGCTTTTTCTTACCTCTTGAGAATTATAAAATGCCATTCCTACCTTGCCATTTCTCCCTCTATTGCCTCTATTTTCATTGTCAGATGAACTTGTTTTTCATTAACTGAATCAGGCGAAATGAGAATGCCCATTATTGAAGCATCAGCCTGCAAACATCCCTGGGTTGGTGGGAAGAGGTACCAATATACCATGCTGATTCTAGATTTCTTTCTTCTAGAGTGTAAAATATTTTTTGCAATCACAGAATCTGCCAAA
This sequence comes from Physeter macrocephalus, assembly GCF_002837175.3. Lineage (NCBI taxonomy): Eukaryota > Metazoa > Chordata > Mammalia > Artiodactyla > Physeteridae > Physeter > Physeter macrocephalus. The sequence goes on from NC_041232.1 coordinate 34,324,204, forward strand.
CTACAAGAGGATTCTGGAGCACCATATTTAGGAGATGTGCAGAAAACAGCTTTATGGGATAATGGTTACATTTCTCACTGAATAACCATTCCTGCTAATTCAAGGTTAACTCAGTTTAGACACGGAAAGGAACAAGGTTTGGCTATGGATTCAACTACCTTATTAGGGAATAAATTACCTACTGTTGAAAGACCACAAGGCAGTGGGTAAGCGAGGCAGGTAAAATTCTGGAGTTCTATCAAGATACTTAACATACTGAGATATAGATGATATAAACTGTCACCTACATTCTTTGAGAACAGAATCACAGATTAGTCATTTTTGCACCTGCTTTAATGCCTCCCCACAGGTGATTTCATCCATTCCCATGACTTTAAATGCCAATGTATATCCTGCCAAGGAATGTATATTGGCATTTAAATGTATGACTTCCAAATTCGCATCTTTAGTCTACCCACTTCGTTGAACTCCATGCTTGTGTGTCTAAGAACCTGACCTGGATATTTAATAGGAATCTCAAAACTAACATGTTGAAAACACAATCCTTGATTTTCCCCTGAAAACCTGCCCCACATGGCATTTTCCATTCCTGTACATAAAATAACCACCCAATTACTAAAGCCCCAGATATAGATGTCATCCTCATTCTGCCTTTTCTCTTGTATCACCATCCACTCATTCAGTTCATCAGCAACGCCTATTGGCTGTATCTCCAAAATAGTACCCTTACCCATCTACAGTTTCCCGTGTTCACTACTCCCACCTTCATCTAAGCATCATGATTTCTTGCCTCTTCCACTGCAGCAGCATAACTGTTCTCCCCACTTTCACTCTTGACCTGCTAAAAACTATTTCAAACATTGACTTAAAATGTAAACCAAATAATATCATTGCACTGCTTTCTCATTACAGACAGAAAAAAACCCAACTCATCACCCTCATCTATGAACCCCTACAAGATCTAGCCTTGACCATTTCTCAGCAAGTGAGACCATAGGGGTGGGTCTGGCAGAACAAGTTGATGGGGAAGTCAACCTCACTTTTAAAACTGTTTAAAGATCTTCAGGGAGAGAGAATGTGCTTAGGGAAAGACAAGTGTGTAGCTCATTCTCAGCTATGTTTCTAAGAATGAGAAATTTTTCACCTATAGCACAATCAACTTGAGAGGAAAAAAATTCTAAAATTAATTCTAAATTAATGAAAAAAATCTAAGCAGCCAGACTGCAGTTCTTCTCTAGCACTGAGCATAGGATCATAATGGGAACCAACTTGCAATTGAATAACTATCTTGGGCTTCTACAGCATCAACCCCCACATTCCTTCATCCCAGAACGTTATCTCCAACCTGTGACCACTCCAACCTAAACCTGACCTCCTGTAAGGAACTTGTGAGAAGACCTGCTTCAACATTTCAGTTCTCTGTAGTGTCCCCTTCACCTTTATAAATCAGTTTGTATTTCACTGAAAGTTTGACAAGGCGTTATCCGGGAGCTCTTGCTAATTTTAGTTTTAAATCCTACTGCTCTTTTATTATTTTTTTAATGTATTTTGTTTTTATTTTTGGCTGCGTTGGGTCTTTGTTGCTGCGTGCGGGCTTTTCTCTAGTTGCGGCGAGCGGGGGCTACTCTTCGTTGCTGTGTGCAGGCTTCTCATTGCGGTGGCTTCTCTGGTTGTGGCGCACAGGCTCCAGGTGCACGAGCTTCAGTAGTTGTGGCTCGCAGGCTTTAGAGCAAAGGCTCAGTAGTTCTGGCGCACAGGCTTAGTTGCTCCACGGCATGTGGGATCTTCCCGGACCAGGGATCGAACCCGTGTCCCCTACATTGGCAGGCGGATTCCCAACCACTGTGCCACCAGGGAAGTCCCAATCCTACTGCCTTTAATCAAATTCTTCAGGTGCTCTATTACCTGAACCATACTGAATGTAGCCTTAAACATTTAAGTTTTTACCAAAACCAGAACAATAGTGGAAAATTTTAGGATGTGGCTCCAACGTGCATTTATACGTAGTTGTTGCTGTGCTGCTTCTGAGAAGTCTCAATGGTGATTTGAGTTTCTCCAGGCCTGCACTGTGACCTCTCCTATATAGTAATCTGCAGCATCTCTGATTAGCCACTTGCAAGAGTGAAAGCCATAGCAAACATCCTTCTTAAAATAAAAACGTACTAGTCTGCTAGGGCTGCCATAACAAAATACCACAGACTGGATGATTTAAACAACAGAAATTTATTTTCTCACAGTTCGAAGCTAGAAGTCTGAGATCAGGTGCTAGCAGGATTGGTTTTTGGATAGGCCCCTCTTTATGGTTTGTGGACAGTATCTTCTCACTGTATCCTCACACAGCCCCTCCTCTGTGCACATCCAGAAAGAGATAATCTCTAATTCTCTTCCTCTTCTAAGGACACCTGTCCTAGTGGCTTAGGGGCCCCACCCTTACTACCTCATTTAAACTTAATTATTTACATTGGGTACTCATATTTTGACACATGTATTGGGGGTAGGGGCACAACTTAGTGCGTAAAAAAAAAAGATTAGCAATATTAAAAGAGGTGTCTTAAAAGAAACGTCTAATTAACACCAAATAACCCAATACATCTGAACTATAAACTAAAAATGGTGTCACAAATTTGGCACTAGGGGTCATGCAAACTGAGCTGAACTATGTAGACAGAATTGTAAATCTAGTTGATGCCAGTCAAAACAAAACACACCACAGTTTCAGCTTTAAATGAAAGAATGTGCTCTATTTTTTATTGCTAAAATGAATTCTGATAATAAATTAGGTCTAAATTAAGTACACAAGGATGCAGAGTTTTGTTTTTTTCTTTTCTTCAGAGATCAGGGGGTCATTTAATGCACTGTGGGAGTAATTTACTAAATAGCACTCCAGCATCTTACTAATTAGTGACTCAGGCCATGCACTTAAGTTCACAGAGTCCCCAGATGTCTCATAAGTCAACACACTACATAAACAACACTGTTTTATGGAATTAGGTATACAGAGCATTGGCAAAGTTCAAATTTGCTAGAATACATGCTTTGTAACCTGCACTCCATTCCAAGTATCTTGAGCAAGGGAAGCTAGCTGACAACCGTTTTTCCTTTGCTGATTCTGTGGTATAACATAACTGTTCAACCATGTTAATAACTTTGACAATATCCAAAACTATCTCGTCAAATTTATGAAAGCACTAGAGCTTTGCCAAGCCTTATCTCTTTAATTGGAGTCAAATAGCTGTTTCTTTGACACTAAGAGTTGCCCACCTAGATTTTGTAACCTAATTTGCTTAGCTAATGAGAACAGTATGTCACAGTAGATGGAATTTATCTGAAAATTAAAGCAGCAAATATAACTGGGCTCTCTTTCCTAAGGAGGGTTACTCTGAAACCCAGTTAGGACACCACTGATTAAAAAGGAGGTAGTTTAGCTTTCACTAGGATTTCCAGCGTGTGTGTTCTTGCACGTATAAAAGATGAGACCAATATACAAAGTTAGTCATAATCAAGGGGGCTGTTCACTTGTTATTTAGCTGCTCTCTTACCCTCAGGTTAAAGTTATAGCTGAAAACTGACATACCTAAAAATGGCTTCTAAAATAACCCAGGCATCAGATAAGAACTTGGAGCTGAGGAAGGTATAGAGTATCTGCTTATAAAATAGAATATTAAGACTTTCAAAAAACTATACTAGGATAGTCATTTTTCAGTGGGAAGCTTATTGAGGTTCCCTAGGGTATTTTGTAAGTAAAATTAGGTCTTAGGTGTCTGTGAAATTATGAACATTTTCACACATTAATTTGCACGAGGATAAATAAATTTCTGAATGTAGATCTAGGCTATATTGCTGTCTCTAGATTACAGTGTCAACTTTACCTCCTAGGAGATCATTTCAACACCACTGTCAACAAATACTGAGGCCTTTTATGTGCCAAACACTGCTCTGGGTGTTGCAGCTGACAGCCTAGTGGAGGAAATAGGCAATAAATAAGTGAAAAAGCAGACTTAATTACAGATGGTGATTCATGCAATGAAAAAATAAAGGAGAGGAATGAGTTAAAAGTGATGGGGAATAAGGACCATAAGGTAAATAGGGTGGTCAGGAAAGTCCTCTCTGGACATATGACATTTAAGGGGGCAACTGAAGGATAGGGAACTATCTACATGAAGACATAACGGAAGAGCATTCTGGGCTGTTGAAAAATCCTGAAGTGAGTATAAAAACGGTGTTTTTAAGGAACAGCAAGGGGGCTTGTGTGGCTCAGGTTACAAGGCAAGAGTGATAGGAAAGGAGTTGAGGTCAGGGAGCTAATTTAATGACAACTGACCCACTCCTAATGCCTATAGGTAGGAAGGACATGAGGGAAGGATATAATATGTAATTTCCTATCTAGGAATGCGGAGAATCAAAAGTGGAATTTCAAGGGCAGTAGAAGAGAATGACCTCCTCTGTGCTCCCCTAATATAATTATTTTTCTTTCCAGAGCATGGGTCAGCAAACTTTTTTTTCTTAAGCAGGGGCCAGTTAAAGGCCACGTGGTAAATAGTTTAGGTTTGGTGGGCCATAAAGTCTCTGTTGCAAATATTCACCATGCTGTTACAGCACAAAGTTAGCCATAGATGATACACAAATGAAGGCGACTGTGTTCCAATAAAACTTTGTTTACAAAAACAGGAAATAGGCCAGATTTGGCCTGCAGGCCATTTCTATTCTAGAGTCTCTAGAGAATTTCACATCCATGCAGTTCACATCTACATCAGAAATAGTGTCATTCTAATATAGTGTCTCTTTAGGAATACTAGGTTACTGTTATTCTACCAACGTTAACTGGAAAAGAAATTCTTTATGAAAGATTGGAGTTCTAAATATTTAATAGTTAAATTAATTTGCGCATCCTCAACTGATATATGGTATCAAAGAGGCCCCCCACACTGTATTTTCATTATCTCACTTTGACCATCGTTCATACAGATTGCTCCTGGGTAATTTCATCCTTCATTTCAAAACTCTTGTTACTAGGCAATAAGCCATTAATGCAGTACATATATCTTCCTGAAGTCTAGATGAAGAATTTAATGAAGTTACAGGACACAAAATAATTACCAGTAGAATACATTTTTCCTAAATCCCTTATGGTATTATCAGCAAACTTAATGGTAGGATATTTCCATATATGATACATATTGGGGAGGTATTAATAAATTATAATATGTAAATAAATCACTACATCAGAGAAGGATTATGTGTTTGCCACGGTCAAAATACACAAAAAGGGAAGCAATCACACTTTTAAAATGATTGAGTCTTCAGCCATGAATATAGAAAAGTGCATAACTTCATGAATGAGTGTTAGGTCAGAATAGTTCTATCAAATGCTAATGTTTCATGCTCTAAAACGTCACTTTTGTTTAACCTCTAATTTTCATTTGCACAGCTCCTCACTTAGACCTCTATATGCCTGGTGCAAAAATGCCTCTTGGTTTATCTCTAAGTCTCATTTCTAATTTAGCCTGTTTTACACATAACCCCTAGAACAATCTCTAGATAATATTTACATCATGGTATGACTTTGTTTAAAAATTTTAGAGTAGCTTGGAAATCTTCCCCCAAAAGGCAACCATATCTTAATTGATTCCTCACCCTTCCCCTGGAACTGGCTCTATACTACCTCAATGAACCCAAATTTGCCTGGTACACCTAAGTCTCTTCCATACATTAAACCTCTGCTCAGTACAACTTTCCCACAGTCACTGATGAGCAAACCCTTTCTTGGTCCTCCAGAGGTGAAGGCTTTCCCAACCCCACCAAGCAATAAGTCACTCCCTCTTTCATCCTTCATAATGGTGGCTATACCTCCTGGTTCAGGATTATCACACTGTATTATAATTATATGTTTATTCATCTGTCTCCCCACAAACTAACCATTCATTCTTAAGTGGTAGGTTCACTTTCCTATTTATTTCTTTATTCTTACTGTCTGGTTCATCATGGGCACTCAATATGTGATTACTGAATAAATTAACACATTAATCAGCAAAAAATCTTCAGTTGGAGCACAGGCTCCGGACGTGCAGGCTCAGCAGCCATGGTTGATGGGCCCAGCTGCTCCATGGCATGTGGGATCCTCCCGGACCGGGGCACGAACCCGTGTCCCCTGCATCGGCAGGCGGACTCTCAACCACTGAGCCACCAGGGAAGCCCATGTGTCAAGTTTTTACATTCAATTTTACTACCTTGATTATAAGAACTCCTTCTTCTAATCCAATGAGTGCTATTTCCAGAATTAAAATTGATTAAGGATATGCCCTCTAGATTTTCTAACTCATAGGTATGAAAGAAAGTCCCAAGAATCAATCCTTTTTATTAGCACCATGGGGATTTTGTAGCAGATGGTCCATAGACAACAATTTGAGCAATTCTGCACTAAAACATTCTTGGTATTGCAAAACCTTAAGTGAAGAACTTGGGGAGCTGCCCTCAAGGGAGCACTGCTATAGGATTAAAGGCATACTGGCCCTTTATTATGGTTAACCTAAGGCATGGATATAAAAAACTGCATAAAACTTTGATTCTGATTTTATTTCTGACTTGTCTTTTTAAATAGTATTTATTTTCACTGAAAACATTTAGGCTGAGTTGCATTCTGTGAAGTAATACCTAATAAATGGGAAAGAGAAGAGGGCAATATTTGAAGAAATGTAGTATCTCAATGGATAAACTTTGAGTAATTCTAATGGCTTAGCTCTGATTTTTTTTAGAGAAAATTTTGATTATATTTTCTGTCTTGGGTTCAAAGACCCCCTAAGCTGCACTCAAATGGATAACAAGGCTCTAGTGTAGCTTTCTATCAGAGTCTTTAAAAGAGACTTTCTATCCAGTTATTTACCTCTTATGATAATGGAGCATTATTCTGTCTTCGATAATTCGCTGGCATGCACTACAGCCAGCTCCACACAGCAGCCTCTAGGAAGAAAATCGATTCCACCACTAGAAACTGGAGTTTCAGGAATTCATGCCATGTGGACAATCCAACTTCTTAAAACTACCAACAAATTCACCAGCAGAAATGAGGACCTTCCAATGGAAATCAGTGTCTTTCTTTCTATCTAGATCTAACCAAAGGACCAGTATACTGGAAGAAAAACATACCTTTTGCTTTAAGAGGGGAAACATTTGAGATGTCTAAGTATAAAATAAAGTTTCTGAAACGCATAACTAATGGACAACAGTGGTGTCTCCTAAATACCAAACCATATTAAAGTTTTTACACATTCAAAAAAATATGAGAAAAATCAGACTCTGAGAGGCACCAGTTGATTCCTATTCAAAAAACCACATCTAGAACAAAGCAAAACCCAAATCAAATCCCTTCTATCCCTACATGAGTGAAGTCTCATAACCATTTCTATAATTCTGCCTTTACAGTATGTACTTATCTTAAGCCATTTTGGAAACGGTTGTCCTGAGAATGATTAGCCTTAATTATATCACCAGTACTTAGTGTTGAAGTCTTTGGTCAGTACTGATTGTTACAAACTTAATTATAAGATCAAAAGTGTAAGGTCTAATGCTGGCCCCTTGAGCTCTTTGTCCCTGGATCTCTGAGGATGTCATCTCCCTGAGTTGAGCTTTAGGTGTGAACAGCCCTCACTGAGTCTTTCTTCAAGCTGACTGCTTCAGGATCACCTATTAACTCAAGTCTTAGGCTAAATATAGAAAAGATATCCAGAAAGAAAAGTGACCGTAGCATAGAAAATATTCACAAACTGATGGTTGTCTATTCATAAAGGTCTAGATTATAGTCCTAATCTCCTATAGTCTATTCTACTGGATTCCTTGGTAGAATAAAAAAGAACTAGAAAATATCATCATTATTATGTCATTATATCCCATCATATTCCAAATCTGATTTAAAAGGAGCCAGGAACTGAACATTTTGTAAGCACTTGTATGTCATGTGCTGTCTTGATACTTTGCAAACTGTCTCACGTATCCTAACCACTTGGCTATATTTTATAATTCCCATTTCACAGATGATAACATCAAAGCTGCCTGAGATTACCTTAAATGTTACACAGAAACGATGTCAGGATTGAAATTCACATTTGTTAGACTTCAGCCCATTACACCACAATACACTCAGTATATCAAGAAACTCTCTGCATGAGAAACTTGGATAAATCTATTTCTGCTGGTCTGAAGCTGATTCAGGTTTTGAAAGCAAGATAAGGGACCAAAATGACTCATCATAAATCTACTGGGGCAAGGGGACCCTATTCTGATAAGGGTGTAATCATTCAAAGGATTTTGGATTTTTTTTTTCTTTTGTATACAAATGTTTTCAGAAAACAGTAAATAAGACACATACTGAAAAGCCAGTTTTACTACTTCACAAACTTAATTTTCCCTTGTTTTAATGCAATATAAATAAATTTAAAGCAATATAATTCAAATTGAACATACAATTTTCCCCTAAGAGTTGTCTCTAAATTACTTCTAGCTATTTCCACACACATAATCCACCATGGGAGGACAAAAATTCATTAATATTCAATATATTCAAAAGAAAATGCCACAGGCATGGTAAGTACAAGATCTCAGAAAATGACTCAAACAATAGCAATATCAGTGGAATAAGCTATTAACATTCTAATATGACTAATGTAAAGGATGATATTTATTTAGAGGTAAAGGTTCTGGTGTATCTGGGTTTTTTTAAAGTATGTTTTCTGCACTGATGTTAGAAACATAACATGTTAGAAGCAAACATTTAGAAAATATGTTTATACTATGTCTAATAATAATACTATTCTAGTGATTTCATGACTTTAATAGAAAGTTAAATTCAATTTAAAAATACTATCTCCAAAATCTGATGGAATAATAGTACGATTGTAAAGATGATGGGAGGGTGGAGAAAAAGAGAGAACCAAGAGTTACTATTCAATATAACAGGTACTATCCTGAATTTTGCCTTTGAAACATTTGCTTTTATGCCTAATAAATCTTTTTCCTTAGTAATTTTTTTATTGATTCTTGAAGTGATAATATTTTCAATATATTGGTAAAAGAAGATACATTAAAAATAATTTTATCTGTTTTTCTTTACTTGTTGGTTACTTGAAATTTGCAAATTAACATATATGGCTTGTATTATATTTCTATTGGACAGTGCAGATTCAGACAATTCTTTCTTCTCCCCTCTTCAATGCTTACTATTTCTGTGACCTTTAACACCAGGAGTTTGCTAAGAAATAAACTGATAAGCTGTCTAAATTGTTAATAAGTCATGATGACTGAGTAGATTCATTCCCAGTTAACCTATTTTCATTTTTTTAAATTTTATTTATTTTTTGGCTGTGTTGGGTCTTCATTGCTGTGAGCAGGCTTTCTCTAGTTGTGGCGAGCAGGGGCTACTCTTCGTTGGGGTGTGCAGGCTTCTCATTGCGGTGGCTTCTCTTGTTGCGGAGCATGGGCTCTAGGAATGTGGGCTTCAGTAGTTGTGGCACGTGGGCTCAGTAATTGTGGCTTGTGGGCTCTAGAGCGCAGCCTCAGTAGTTGTGGCCCACGGGCTTAGTTGCTCCGCGGCATGTGGGATCTTCCCGGAACAGGGATGGTACCCGTGTCTCCTGCATTGGCAGGTGGATTGTCAACTACTGTGCCACCAGGGAAGTCCCCCTATTTTCATTTTTAACAGGAGTCCCTGATGTCCACGCATAAAAGAATAACTAATAGGAGGAATTTTCTGATATCTTGACTGCCAGGTGGAAAAGATACCTTTGATTTTAATAAATCTTGACTGTCATTTAAATAAAAACAAATATCTGCTATTTATAGACAGTAAGTAAGTACTAAGTATGCATTTAAGCCATAGTATTTGTAGTTTGGGGTTCTAATAATGTAAGAATTCTAGCTAAAATTATAGTGATGAAAATGGAGAAGAGGAGAAACCAGCGATACATATTCTGGTGCAATCTGGTCCCATAAGTACATGATACCTCTACAGCCGTGCCCTCTTCTTAGAAAGTCACTCACAATTGATTTTTTCCCACCTAGTCCACGGGTAACCTCACAATTATTCTCAACCTAACCACCCAGACCTGCACCGTTAACAGACTGAAGCTGGCACTAAAATGAAGCTCATTTCCTATCCAAGGAGATGGTACATGGTCATCAATGACTCTAGGGAAGAAATGGAAGAGAAATCTCCACGTAATTTGGTTTATCAGTTTGCACTCCCTCTACCTCCACATGCGAACCAATTCAAAGAGACATTGCAATACATGCTATTCTTAGATGAAGGGCAAGGCAGAGCACCAGTGTTGATTGAATGATTACTACATTTAGAAATTAGTAAAACTCTTTAAGCTAAACATTATTTCTTTTGAGAGGAAAATGAGGTGCAAAGAGGTTAAGGAACTTAGGTTCCTTAGGTTCCAGAAATAGTGACTGCTCAACTAAGTAACTTAGGTTCCTTAGGTTCCAGAAATAGTGACTGCTCAACCACTCAAGTATTCTAAGTGGTTATAATTTGCAAATAAGAAAGCTATTGTCCTGAATTTCATTATTGTGTTTACAGTTTTTCTCTTGACTTGTTTTATATTTTCCATGTGTACTATAATAGCAGCTATAAATAGTGATAATGTTTTCAAATGTTATATGCCTGTAATTTCTGTCTTTTTTCTAATTGTAGTGGCTGGTATCTCTAAAGAGTGTGGGTAGTGCTAATAATGGAAATCCTTACCTTGTTCCAAGTGTCTATAGAAAAAAAACTATCACTTTCCCCAACAAGATTGATGTTAACTTTGGGGTTGAGCCAAATATATTTTTATCAAGTTAAGAATATTTTACTTAGAGTTTTAAGAATGTACATTGACCTCTTTAACAGCTTTATTGGTATACAATTCATATACCATTCAATTCAATGGCTTTTAGTGTATTCACAGAATTGTACAACCATCACTACAATCTAGTTTTAGAATCTAATTTTAGAATCTAATATTCATTACCCCTAAAAGAAACTCCAGACACATTAGTTGTCACTCTCCACCCCAGTCCCTTCCCCCATCCTAGGCAACCACTATAATCTACTTTCATGTCTATAGATCTGCCTGTTCTGGATATTTCCTATAAATAGAATCCTACAATACATGGTCTTTTATAACTGGCTTACCTTTAATTTTTCCACCGCTTTTTCAAAAATTTCAAAATTGGAAATTGATTATAAGATTCTTCTTAGATCTCTTACTGTGATGAAGCATATTGATGCATTTTTTTCATTAGAACCATTCTCACATCTTGGAATGACCTCTTTTTACTGACTACTGGTTTATCTTTGTTAGTAATGTATTTAGAATTTTTATACCAATATTGTCTTGTATATTGTCTTTTGTGCTACTTTTTGTTGGACTTTAGTAACAATGTTATGCCTAGTATTTCATAGGCTAGATTTAGAAACTTTTCTTCATCATTTGGCTCTGGAGCAATTTAAATAGCATGGGATTTTTCCCCTGTGTAACTGTCTGGACAGAGTCCTTTTTAGAGCATCAACTCTTTGACAACTTATTTCTTCTATGTTAATTATTCTTTCAACTTTTCTCCCCTTTCTGGAATCTGTTTTGGTAAATTTAATTTTCCTGGAAAACTATCCATTTCAAATTATTTCAAATGTATTTCCATGGGGTTTAGAAAATTAGCCTTCTATGATTCATTTCATCTGCCACTGATGTTATTTTCTCTCTCATTTCTTATTTAGTATATTTTTACATTCTCACTTTTTTCTGGCCTAGTTAACTGACATTAATCTCATATCGTTTCTTGTTCAAAACCCAGCTCTTGGATACATATACAGCTTTACCATTTTTAGCTGTTTATCTTACTGATTTCTTCTTCACCTTATTAATTTCTTATTTCTGTTTTCCTTTCAGTCTTTTTCTGAAACTCCTTTAGTTACATGTTTAATTCATTTATTATCATTTTTTCTTATTCATTAATATAAGTACATAATGATTTATCCTCTGACCCTTGCTTTCACTCATAAACCTCTGTGCTATTATATAGTGTTTTCACTACCAATATACTCTACTACTTCATGTTTATTAATTATTTAAGAGAAAATGTCTAAATTTCTATAAGGTGGGACTTTTTGATTCTCTAATTTTATTAAGTTTCATTTTATTTATTTATATCACACAATTTTGTCTATACTATTTTATTTTATTATCGTTATTGAAGTTTCCTTTGTGGTATATGATATGGTCATTCCTTGTGACTATCCCAATGGCAGTTGAAAAGAAGGCATATTATCTTTTTTAAGGTACAAAATTTAATATGTATCAAATAAATCTACCTTAATATATCCTGTTCTTATATTTTTCATATCCTTTTTGTCCACTTGATTTTTTTGTCCCCTTGATTTGTTATGGACTGAGAAAAGTGAGTTAGTTTTATGACTATAGTGTTTCTATTTCACCTTATAATTTCCCTAACATTTCCCTTATGAATGTTGAGTCTACATTATTTAGGGCTTAGTAGTCAGGACTATTATATATTTATTAGAAATTGTGTTCATTAGTAGTATTGGTACCTTTTTTAGTGTGTTTATTTTTTTCCATAGATTATATTTAAATAAACCCAATTCTCACTGTTAGTCCTTCTACCATAGTTTTCTCCTCATCACTTAGAAAATTTTAGTTCATCCTCTCATAATTTCCTCTACAAAAATTCATGAGAAAAATATTCTCTGAGTACAGTTAAAGGCAGTGAAGGATGGACACAGGAGTGTCAATGAGTTCCAGTTTGTCCTTGCTTTTCCTGCCTCACATCCAGCTCTTCTTGACTACGGGCCATGCAGACCAACAGCAAGCCCAGGCCAAACACACAGAAGCAGAAGCAATGAGGAACCAATAATCCTCCAGTGATTTCTGCAATAACCCTCTTCATGGCCCCACTTCAGGAGCTGGATGTGGTTGCTTATGTACCCACCACCACATACATTCAGTATCAAAATATGTAGATTTTGTCATTGAATTTGTTGATTTTTTCTCTCTCCATTTCCGTGACCACTACGCTGGCTTATATTTCATCAAGAATACTACAATAACTTCCCTACCTCTGGCTTAACTGCTCTTTCTAAAACAAATTTTACACAACTGTAAGTGTGCTCTTTCTTGAATATAAATCTGATAACATCATTCTTTTCCTCAAAACCCTTCAGTTAGATTCCACTGCCCACTGGAGGACACAAGTACATCTTCTAATGACACAAGATTCCCACCATGACTTGATGTCTCCCCAGCCATCCACCCAATAGGTATCCCTCACACTTTGTCCTCTAACATCACTAAAATACACACTACTCCTTTCACCATGCCCTTTACATGCCTGAAATATCAACCCTCTGCCTGGATATCCTTATACCTTTTCTCCCTCTGCTTACAAATTTCTACTCTTCCTTCAAGTGTCTTATGAAACATTACCTTCTCTATAAACCCCAAGGCAGATTCAGGAGCTGCTTTTCCTGAGTTCCCACTACAATTGCATCTTGACTTCCCATTAAAACTGCATGTCTGCATCTAAATTAGACTGTGAATTTTTTTTTAAGGCAGAGACAATGTATTTTATTGTTTTCTCTAGGATTTAAAGGAAAACAATATAAGCCTGCAACTTCCCTCCCTGGATTAGAGACAGCAAACCAAGAACCCAGGAGATTTTACACAGCAGTGGTCTTTGAAGTGAATTTCTGAACCAAAAATAAAGATGAATTTTTTAAAAAATAAAATAAAATACAAAAGGGGGAAGCCTCTCTAGCTGAGAGCTAAATGATAACTTTTTTTTTTTTTAACTGTATTGCTGTTTACTAGTCTAGCTTGTCAAAGTCCCAGAGACTCTGGAGGTAGTAAACAGGTTTTCTGGTCCTCACATCTTTTCAAAGAGCATTAACTCTGTCCTCACCTGGTGCAACTGTATGCTGGGTACTAAACCACACAGGTGGAACACAATGCCTGCCCCGTGTGAGCTCATCTATCATTCTATGGCAATATGCTCTTTGTGTGAACCTTTGTGCAAAGGAATAGGATTAAGGTTCAGTGACTAAGAAAAAGCTTTGAAGTGCAAGGGATTAAGAATTAATCTTGGTAACTGGTAGGTGTCATTTGTAAATATCAATAGAACTCTGCAACTGAAAATCATTTTCTGAAATCAGCAGCTCTGTAGCAAATTTTAATTGACATTCACCTGGCCCTCATAACACACCCCTCCCCCCCATATGCTTCCACAAACTTTGTCTTTCCCTACAGCAAGCACATTCAGAGTTCCTAAATGTTTCACTCCAAGATGGAGAGTTCCATGTAAAGCAAATGTAAAGTGATCATAGAAAGAAATCTATCATAGAGATTTGCCAGCTGGAGGGACTAAAGAGCAGAAAGAGATTTAGAATACTAACAAGGAGAAAGAGAAAACCCAATAGGACTCAAATATACCTTCTGAACACAGGAAAGGAAGAGAGGGGTACCTCCAGGGAATGGTGTGAGTTCCCATCCATCCTTTTCAACTAATCAATAGAAGTTAATTGTGTAGATTTTTTAATGTAGGTAAACAGATTGATGACTGCATGCTCTATAAACCCACAGAAACTGACATCAGAAATAGTTCACAGGTAGGAGGTGGGATCAAGATGACACTGGGTTCATCTCCCCTCATGAACACATCAAAACTGCAGCTACACATAGAATATCTCTCGCTGAAATCAACCTGGGGACTAGCAGGACAACCAAGCCTATAAAGAAAGATCAACACACTGAGTTTGGTATGAAGGGAGGAGAAGTGATCTGGTCAGGACCCACACCCCTAGTGGGGGACGCAGAAGAGGAGGGGAATATCACAGGCTCAGGGATCTTCCCTGGGGAGCTAGGGGTTCAAGCCACATATTAGAAACCACAGCCCTGGGGTCCAACAATGGGAAGATGAGCCCCCCGGCTGGTTTGAAAACAAATGGGGCTTACCAGAGGGATGTAAGAAACTGAGAATCTGTTCTTAAAGAGCACACACACAGATGTGCTTACTCCCAGTCACAGCACAGGAGGAGCAGAATGAAGACCACCTGGGGCTCTTGCTGGCTTGTTAGGATAACCCAGTGTACCCTCCAGCCTATACTGGGCTCCAGCTCCAGCCCCTCTTGCTCTAGTGCTGCTCCCCACTAAGGCAGAGGCTGCTATTGCCAATAGAAGTGAGCATACTTGGAGGGAATGGAGCAAGTTTAGCCCTGTCTGTGACCACAGAGGAGGCAGCCACTGCCAGAAGGAGTGTTGGTGATACACTCAGGAGAGAGCAAGACTAGCTCCAGGGCAGAGACCTCCATCACAGGAGCACACATCCCTGTGCACACTCAGAAGGGAGCAAGGGCTAGTTCCAGTGGGGGAGATGTGCCACTGGAAGGTACGTCCTCGCATACAGCTGTGAGGACACCAGCTCAGTAGTGTGGCACCAACACCTCCATCCCTGAAGCAGCCTCTAACTAAGGCTGGGAAAAAGCACACACACCAAGGAAAAAGTGAAACCAGCACAGAAGTGCAGCCCCAAGCCCTCAGGCCCTAGCCACACCCCAAACCAAGGCTGAGAATGCCATCTCATACACGAGAAACCCAACACTCTGAGGGTTCCTGCTCCAGGTCCTCCAGCCCTGAAGCCACCCCCAGTAGGCAGTGACAACCACTGAGCATAAGAGAAGCCCCTGTTTACACCAGGCTCTGGCTCCAGCCCCACCAACTCCAGCTCTACCTTCCAACAAGGCAGTTCTGACCAGCACACACCAGGGGAAGATATGGTTTGTGCTTACCTTAGACGCAACTCTCTCACCAAAGCCACCGGGCACATGCAAACTGCACAAGGATACTCCCAGAAAAGGACACACCTTCAAGCCAGGACAGGCAACTGTTTCACCTAATTCCATAGAGAGAGAGAGAAAGTTAAACAAGTTAAACAAAATGAAAAGACAAAAGAATGTTTCAAACAAAGAACAAGAAAAAAAAAAACCCTAATGAAACAGAGATAAATAATTTACCAGGTAAAGAGTTCAAAGCAATCGTAATAAGAATGCTGACTGAACTGGGGGAAAAAATAGGTCAATATTATTGATGAATATAAATGCAAAAATCCTCAACACAATATTAGCAAACTGAATTCAACAATATATAGAAAGGATCATACACCATGACCAAGTGGGATTTATTCAGTGGATACAAGGATGGTTCAATATATGCAAATCAATCAATGTGATAAACCACATTTACAAAAGGAAGGGAAAAAAACACACAATAATCTCAATATACAAAAAAGGCACTTGACAAAATTCAACATCCAGTAGTGATAAAAACTCTCATCAAAGTTGATATATAGGGAACATACCTCAACATAATAAAGGCCATTTCTGATAAACCCACAGCTAACATACTCAGTAAAAAGTATACTTTATACTTTCAGTAAAAAGCTGAAAGTTTTTTTCTAAATTCAGAAGAAGACAAGGGTGCCCACTTTCACCACTTCTATTTAACGTAGTATGGGAAGCCCTAGACAGGGCAATCAGGTAAGAAAAAGAAATAAAAGGCATCCAAATTAGAAGGGAAGAAGTAAAATTCTCACTATTTGCAGATGACATGATGTATACATAGAAAACCTTGAAGTCTCTACCAAAAAAAACTATTAGAACTAATAAATGAATTCAGTAAAGCTGCACAATATGAGATTAATATAAAGAAATCTGTTGCTTTTCTATACTAATAATGAATTATCAGAAAGAGAAGTTAGAAAAAAAACCCTGTTTAAAATCACATCAAAAAGAATAAAACACATAGGAACAAACATAACCAAGGAAGTGAAAGACCTATACTCTTAAAACTATAAGACACTGATGAAGGAAACTGAAGATGATACAAAGAAATGAAAAGATATCCCATGTTCATGGACTGGAAGAATATTGTTAAGATGTCCATATTACTAAAGATCTACAGATTTAATGCAATCTCGATCAAAAAACCCATGATATTGCAACAAAAAGAATAAAATATCTAGGAATAAACTGACCTAAAGAGAAAAAAGACCTGTATGCAGAAAATTATAAGACACTGATGAAAGAAATTAAAGATGATACAAATAGATGGAGAGATATACCATGCTCTTGGATTGGAAGAATCAACATTGTGAAAATGACTCTACTACCCAAAGCAATCTACAGATTCAATGCAATCCCTATCAAACTACCACTGGCATTTTTTACAGAACTAGAACAAAAAATTTCACAATTTGTATGGAAACACAAAAGACCCCGAACAGCCAAAGCAATCTTGAGAACGAAAAATGGAGCTGGAGGAATCAGGCTCCCTGACTTCAGACTATACTACAAACCTACAGTAATCAAGACAGTATGGTACTGGCACAAAAACAGAAATATAGATCAATGGAACAGGATAGAAAGCCCAGAGATAAACCCACACACATATGGTCACCTTATCTTTGATAAAGGAGGGAAGGATATACAGTGGAGAAAAGACAGCCTCTTCAATAAGTGGTGCTGGGAAAACTGGACAGCTACATGTAAAAGTATGAAATTAGAACAATCCCTAACACCACACACAAGAATAAACTCAAAATGGGTTAAAGACCTAAATGTAAGGCCAGACACTATCAAACTCTTAGAGGAAAACATAGGCAGAACACTCTATGGCATAAATCACAGCAGGATCCTTTTGGACCCATCTCCTAGAGAAATGCAAATAAAAACAAAAAAAAACAAATGGGACCTAATGAAACTTAAAAGCTTTTGCACAGCAAAGGATACCATAAACAAGACCAAAAGACAACCCTCAGAACGAGAGAAAATATTTGCAAATGAAGCAACTGACAAAGGATTCATATCCAAAATTTAGAAGCCACACATGCAGCTCAATACCAAAAAACAGACAACCCAATCCAAAAATGGCCAGCAGAACTAAATAGACATATCTCCAAAGAAGAGACACAGATTGCCAACAAACACATGAGAGAAATGCTCAACATCATTAATCATTAGAGAAATGCCAACCCAAACTACAATGAGGTATCATCTCACACCGGTCAGAATGGCCATCATCAAAAACTCTAGAAACAATAAATGCTGTAGAGGGTGTGCAGAAAAGGGAACACTCTTGCACTGCTGCTGGGAATGTCAATTGATACAGCCACAATGGAGAACACTATGGAGTTTCCCTAAAAAACTACAAATAGAACTACCATACGAACCCGCAATCCCACTACCTGGCATATACGGTGTGGGATAGGGAGGGTGGGAGGGAAGGAGACGCAAGAGGGAAGAGATATGGGAACATATGTATATGTATAACTGATTCACTTTGTTATAAAGCAGAAACTAACACACCATTGTAAAGCAATTATACTCCAATAAAGATGTTAAAAAAAATACCCATGATATTTTTCACAGAAATTGAACAAATAACCCTGAAATTTGTATAGAAACATAAAAGACCTCAAATTGCCAAAGCAATCTTGAGTGGAAAAAAAAAGAACAAGGCTGGAGATATAACACTCCCTGACTACAAAACTACAGACTATACCATAAAAACAGCATGGAGCTGGCACAAAAACATATCAATGGAACATAATAAAGAGCCCAGAAATAAACCCACACACAGTGATCAATTAATCTTAAAGGAAGCAAGAATATACAATGGGGAAAACAGAGTCTCTTCTATAAGTGGTGCTGGGAAAACTGGACAGCTACATGCAAAAGAATGAAATTAGAACATTTTCTCAAACCATATGTAAAAATTAACTCGAATTAAAGACCTAAATGTAAGACCATAAAACCAGGAAACTCCTAGCAGAGAACATAAGCAGAACACTCTTTGACATAAATCATACCAACATTTTTTTTGATCAGTCTACAATGGCAAAAGAAACAAAAGCAAAATTAAACAAATGGGGCCTAATTAAACTTAAAATCTTTTGCACAGCAAAGAAAACCATCAGCAAAACAAAAAGACAACCTACTGAAAGGGAGAAAGTATTTTCAAATGATATGACTGGTAAGATTAATAACCCAAAATATATAAACAGCTCATACAACTCAATATCAAAAAAAAACCCAATTATAAAATGGGCAGAAGAACTGAACATTCTTCCAAAGAAGACATACAAATGGCCAACAGGCACAGGAAAAGATGCTCAACATCACTAATCATCAGAGAAATGCAAATCAAAACCACAATGAGATATCACAACGGCTATCATCAAAAAGACAATAATATTGGGCGGGCCAAAAATGCCCTGGTTTTTTAAGTAAAAATAAAATACACATTTTTCATTTTCACCAAGAACTTTATTGAACAATGTATTCACCCTTTTGTTCCACTACCTTCTGCCATTTTTCAGGCAACTTCATAATTCCATCTTCCCAAAACTTTTTATCCTTTTGAGCAAAGAACTGTTCCAGGTTCCTTTTACAGTCTTCCAAGGAATTGAAATTTTTTCCATTAAGAAAATTTTGTAAAGACTGAAATAAATGGAAATCCAAAGGTACAATGTCTGGTGAATACGGCGGATGAATCAGAACTTCCCAGCCAAGCTGTAACAGTTTTTGCCTGTTCATCAAAGAAACATGCGGTCTTGTGTTACCCTGTTGGAAGACTATGCGTTTTCTGTTGACTAACTCTGGATGCTTTTCATCAAGTGCCACTTTCAGTTGGTCTAACTGGGAGCAGTACTTGTTGGAATTAATCGTTTGGTTTTCTGGAAGGAGCTCATAATAGAGGACTCCCTTCCAATCCCACCATATACATAACTTCACCTTCTTTGGATGAAGACCGGCCTTTTGTGTGGTTGGTGGTGTCCCAAATGGGACATCACCAGTTACCATTTCATTCCTACTGCAAGATTTAGAAGCACTTAAACCTCATGCTTCTCAAAAAATATTCTCTGAATTAGTTTACCCTCTGATACAAACGAAATGAGCACCAACACGACCTCTGGTGTGACTGTGTTGGGAAGATGTTTGAAATCCCATTAGGCACACAACAGATGGGAGTAATTTATCCATAACCACTAAATAAGTGCTTTGAATATGACTGAAGGGTTTAGTTTCTTTATCCAGGTTACACATACCCCAAAAATATTTCTCACAGTATTCTTTTTTCATGATACAAAAGTAAATAATCCCTTCCAAATAATCACAAATTCTTAATTTTTAAAAGTCTGAATTGATGAGGTTTCATTCTACTTTGGAAATTTAAAAAATCCTATAAAGAGGGCCTGGTTAATAAGTATCCCATAGCCTAAAGGAATCCAGCAGAGAATGGAATAATTCCCAAGTATTTTTGATAACAGAAACAAAGCTATATTTCTTTCCTCAAAATGTAGTTTTATTTGGAGGGAATATCGAGGCATACAAGATTTTAGAAGATTGCAATATATGAACATCATCCATTCTTGCTTTAAAGACCAAAATGGCAAAAGCATTCAACTCTAGGAATGCTATTAAAAGTCAGTTAGAATCTTCAGCCAATGAGCTGGACACCTGTTAGGGAGTCCTGGGGAAGGAAGTGAACACAAGAGGGAATGTAATAAGGAGGCAGCTGGCCGAACACATCTAATATTAGCTCTCAGGGTCAGAGCTGCAAAGATTATTTACAGCAAGGTGCACCTGCTCTACAAGCAAAAGCCTGTGAAGGTTTTCTGACCTCCCAGGTTGGTGTCATGCTGACATACAAAAACAGATCTCAGTCTCCCATTCCCTAAAAAATGAATTTCTGAGCACTTGTGTTTCATCTGTGCTTCTCAACTTTCTTCTCTCCTGAAATTCCATTTGTTCGAGTCTGAAAGGTTTAATGGTGTGTAACTTTTGGTTTATGATTTTTCCCTCCTTTCTTGACATACAACTAGTACTTCTCATTTATTTCTACCACAAAATAAATCATTCAGAATTCCAAGAGAATTCTATCCACAGTTGGTCATTTTTAAAGTCTCTGATTGGTTGCTACTGAGAAGTAATACAAAACATCTAAATACAATCAAGTCTTGTAGGGGTGAGAAACAATTGAACAGCAAACTCACTGGCCAATAGTCAAATAATTTCTATATCTAGGCAAAGCTGGTATAGAAAAGTTGGTTTCAGGTAGCCTCTGGTCCTTCCTTGTTTTCCCTCTTTACAGCACTTCTCTTTTATCACCACCTCTGCTCCTGGACTCCACTGCCATCATTTTCCATAAAATGGGATAATTTTTATAAGACTACCTAGAACATGGTCAGATTATAACACTCAATACCATTCCCCTTTGCTTTACAAAATACACATGTATAAGATGAAATCTAATAAATTTATTTACATCGAGATATCAATGGCTTTAAATCTTCCCCTTTGTAGGGGATGTGTTCTGTTGTAAATCTGCCATGCACCACTTCTCCCTCTTATACCAATTAAACATCTTTACTTTCTTCAAAAGATTTCCCTTCCTCCTTTTCATATGTTCTTGGTAGGGCTGCCAATCACAGTACATCTTCCTTGCTAGGCACTAGTGCAGGCCAGTGGTCTATGCTAAGCTGACTGGATTCTGTCTCCCAGATATCAATCTAGAGCAGAGATTCTGAAGGGCAGAAAATCAATTGGCACCAAGTTACTCATTGCTAGAAGCCAGAGAGAAATTCCACAGTTCTTGCTGTTGACAACCTAAATCTTCCCAGCTCTCTGCCCTTTCTGAGGAAGGATTGTTCACCTCTGTCTTCTATTCACTTCAGTTTCCTCACAATATCATGTCTTTTGCTTAAGTTAGTCAAAATCAGTTTCTGTGCATACACCCAAAGACATTTAACTAACACACCCTCCCCCCAAGATTGGGAAGTAGAGAAGAGCTTGCATTTTTTAAGAGAAATCTAAAAGGCAAGATAATCATTAATCATCAAGGGTCAGAAAGAGATAAGAGTGGACAGAAATTTGAGCTAAGGAATGAAGTTTACATTCCTTGACTGATATTGTATACCCAACTTTTTCTGTTTATGTATGAACTGCATTAAAAATTCACAAAGATTTTACAATGTATATAACTCTGCCATCCTCAAATGGTTCCTTTCATTTAGGGGCTCTTCATTTTCTCTAGGGCCTCAGAGTCTCTGCTGAGCCTTCTGAATATGGTCAGCTAATGAAGCAAAGAGAGAGAAGGTGGAGGATCATACACAATGATGAAGAGACAGTCCTGGGAGTGGCAAACATTGTTTCCACGCACATTCTGTTTGCAGGAATCAGTTACATGGTCCCACCTATGTGCAGTGGGCTTGGGAATCTAGCTTAGATGTGTGTTCAGGAGGAAAAAGAAAAAGTCTGTGAGCATGAAGTTAGCTATCTGCCACCACCTCACCCACCTCACAGAGTCTAGCAACGTGATATAAGCATTGTGCTTGTAAAAACCATAGTTGTGGTTGAACAATACTTCAGATTTTTATTTAAAAATTTTTCATCAACAGTTACAATATAAAATTTCCATAGAGAACAATTAAAGAATTGTTAAAAACTTGGTTTCACTCATTCTTCTAAAATAAAACAAAACATTCTCTGTGTGTCTGTCTCTCCCTGTGTGTCTCTCTGTAGACAGATAGGTAGATAGATAGACAGATAGATAGATAGATAGATAGATAGATAGATAGATAGATAGATAGATAGATAGATAGATAGAAAGAAGATGTAGATAGATGGAATCTCTCTCTGTCTTGGATTAAGAGTAAATAAAAATCAAACCTCTGGTTTGAGAGGCTAACTGAGCATATATTAAAGTCCCTCCCTTCTACTCAATATGGAGAGAAATTACAGATAAAAACAGAAAAATCAGTTTGACATTACTGATATATTAAAAGATGCCAGAATAAAACAAAATAATATATTCAAATTGCTGGAAGAAAATAACATCAATCAAGATATAACATATTCAGTAAAATCATCATCAAGAGTGAGGGAGAAATAAGGATAATTTCAGATAAAGATGAAAGCCATTAGTCCAAATATATCATTAATTACAACAATTATAAACAATAAACTCTTACTGAAAGTTAAAGACTCTCAGTGCACGTTTTTTTAATCCCTGTATACACTTTGTGGAAGAAAAGTGTAACTAAAACATAACAACAGTTTAAGATTAAAAATGAAAGAATGGGAAAAATGTAGTAGCAAATATTGACCAAAGGAAAGCTACTATGGCAATATGAATATCAAAAATAATTTTAAAATAATATATTAATGAGGGGAGGGGACACATATCCCATAACACAAAAACAAATTAGACAGCAATTTGGCAATATCTCCTAAAAATACACATACTCAAAAACCTAACCATTTTACTTCCAGAAAAGTTATTGCACATATTGCAAAAGGAGATAAGTATAAAGATGTTCCCTGCAACATTGGGGGATAACAGCAAAAACAAAACAAGAAAATAAATCAACCCAAGACATGTGATACCCACTGAGTTCTTGCAGACCAACCAACTCCCAGCCAACTCAGGAGATGACCACAGACGCATTAGTAAACCAAGCTGAGAGTAGCTGAAGGACTGCTCAGCTGAGCCCAGCCCAAATTACAGCCCCACAGAACTGTGAGTTCAAAAAATGGTTATGGATTTAAGACACTACATTTGGGGATGAATTATAACACAGAAAAAGCTAAGTGATACACGCATGTACAAATGAAACCGTTTATGTAAGTTTTATAAATTCACAAAACAATGCTAAATATTGTGATGCATAAGAACTTGCATGGCAGAATTATACAGTGCAGATAAAGATATATATGTGAAGTTCATGACAATGGATAGCACTGGAATGAAAGGAGGGGAATACAGGTAGGAAGGGGTAAAGAGGCGATTTTAAGTTTACCTATGGAGGGGTTTTTTTTCCTAAAACTAAAAAAACTTTCCAGAAAAAAACATAGGAGAAAATCTTCATGACTCTGGGGTAGGCAAAAATTTCATGGATAGGACGCAAAACTCACAGACCATAAAAAATGTTAAATTGGACCCCCAAGTTTAAACTATCTGCTCTTTCTAAAACATTACTAAGATAATTAAGACAAGGAAAACTGGGAGAAAATATTTACAATGCATGTATCTAACAAAGGACTTGTACCCAGAATGCATGTTTTCAAAAACAGGACAAATAACCCCATTTTTAGTGGACAAATGGATGATGAAAAAGTATATAAGATTCTCAACATCATTAGTCATCAAGGAAATGCAAACTAAAACCACAGTGAAATAGCTCCAACCATTAGAATAGCTAAAATTAAAAATACTGAAAATAACAAGTACTAGATGAGGATATGGAGTAACTGGAACTCTAATACATCGCTGGTGAGAATGTGAACTGGTACAACCACTTTGTAAAAATGTATGACAGATACTTTTAAAGTTGAACACTTACTATACATCCCAGAAATTCTCCTCCTAGGTATTTAGCCCCCCAAAACAATAAAAACCTGGAAACAAATACCCATGAACAGGGAGAGATGGATAAATAAATTGTAAAATATCCATAAAACTGAGCACTGCTTGACAATAAAAAGAAATGATTTACTGATAAATGCAACAATGTGGGTGAATCTCAAAAACATGATGCTGAACGAAAGAAGTCAGATACAAACAAGTCATGATGTATGATTTCATCTAGCTAAAACTCTAGAACACAAATCTAATCTATAGTAACAGAAAGCAGATTAGAGAACTGGGGTGGGAAATTTGACCAGGGAAGTGAAAGAAAGTGGGAGGTAATGGACATGCACTTTTTCCTGACTGTGTGGTGGTTACACAGGTATATACATTTACCAAAACTCATCACACTAGATGATCAAAGTAGGTGCATTTATTGTGTATAAATCATGCCTCAATAAAGTTTTTTTTAATTTGAGAAAATGTAAAAAGTATCAATAATTAATTCTGAATTTTGAGTGCTGTATCATTTACGGAGCTAGCAAGAAACGTGACAACCTCACTTGGAATTTGATGAAATTTTAAGGAAGGGAATATTAAAGGAGATATGAACAGAATTAAGGAAACCAAGCTGTATGTTGAAGCATTCAGGGACTTGCAACAACAGGCCAAGGCAAGGAGAGGTATCTTAATTACCTGAATCCAGATGAACACTATGAGTCTCAAACACAACCTTTCTAATCCTCTTGGACACAGAAACAGAGGCAAGGAAGGAGGTAAGAGAGAACATGGACATTTGGATTTCTTAATGCTATTGAAGAAGAGGTGCTAGGGAACAGTGACCACAGATGAGAATAAACAGGTTTTTTAAAAGAGGGAGGAAGAGGGGCCTTATAAGCCAAAATAAGGAGTTTGGTTTTTAACCTGAATTCACTTAAGAGTTTCATGTAAAAAATGCATGAAAATGATTCCATTTTTAAATGATTACTCTGCTACTAGACATGGATATTTTTTTACTACTCTTGATTTAGAAAGAGTATGTATTGCAGCATTATTAATAACAGCAGTAAAATTGTTATTATACATAAACTTCTGATGAAATGTTTTCTAATTGTTTGTTTCTATTTTCTCCAGCTTATTCTTTTTTTTTTTAATTTGATTAAAACTACTGACTTTGTTTTCTTAATTTAAACTACTTCCCATCTGGAGATACTGTTTTCAGAAACATTTTCTTCTTCATTGACTTTTTAAAATTTCACCCTTTATTTCATCTGAAATTAATTTTAGTCTGTTATAAAGTATATGCTATGATTGTGAGTGTGTAGCAAAGAAGCACTTAGCAGCTACTATTGTATCTTGCACATAATAGGCCTGAATGGTGATTTGTGGCATAAGTATTTGTCAGAGCCAATGGTTATAACAATTTGCCCACATACTTCATGTTACAAGCATCACTTTTTTATAAATTTATTTATTTATTTATTTATTTATTTTTGACTGCGTTGGGTCTTTGTTGCTGAGCACGGGCTTTCTCTAGTTGCAGCAAGCGGGGGCTACTCTTCGTTGTGGTGCGCGGGCTTCTCATTGTGGTGGCTTCTCTTGTTGCAGAGCACAGGCTCTAGGCGTGTGGGCTTCAGTAGCTGTGGTACCTGAGCTCAGTAGTTGTGGCTTGCGGGCTTAGCTGCTCCACGGCATGTGGGATCTTCCCAGCCCAGAGCTCGAACCTGTGTCCCCTGCATTGGCAGGCAGATTCTTAACCACTGTGCCACCAGGGAAGCCCTAGGCATCACTTTTATCATTAATTACACTAGAGTATTCATAGCCCAGTGTTACAATAACAAGATGCAGTCATTTTTCATTAATTTTTAAAATTCTGTTATCTATTAATCATGATCAACCACCTAAAGCTAACTTTAAAATAATGAGCTACTTTTAAAATTTAATTGATTCATGAGTCATCTGTGAATTTTTAAAGGCAATGAGTGAGCTTTGTTGCCCAAAATACCAAGAAGAAACATGCTACTCAGAATGTCTCCTCATTTACCTGGAAATGAACACCTTTGCAAATTATTTAACCAATGCCAATGTCCAATCGCATGTTTTTATAGCTCAGAATCTTTTTATCAAGTACATACTAAAATAACCACAGTGGAGACATTTATGGCAAAGTGAAAAAAGGAAGCTGTTTCTCCAGAACACCTCTGCTGCTTTTCATTATTCAATGATAACAAACACAAACATAATCCAGAAAAGTGCCTGGAACCAACTTTAGACTGAATGAAAAAATATTGATGGCATCATCAATAGCTATGTCTTAATTCCTCATCCAATTCACCAAATCTCTATACCATAAAATTTCTGGCTAGAATGATGGGGAGCCCCTCAGTTCCAGCTAACAGAGCAAAGCCATCCAGGAAGGAGGCAGACCAGAGTGACTGGGAGTAGCTGAGTCTACAGGAAAGAAGCCACAATCACTGGGCAAGAAAGAAGCTTTGAGAAAGCAAATCCCTTTGCCATTCTGGCCTTAAACGTCCTTCCTTTTAGAATAAACACTCAGATTTAGGTTATTTCTAAGCACTTGGGGACTATGATGTTGAAGAAAAAGATAGCAAAGATTCTGGGCTATTAGAACAAACCAATGAATGACCAAGTGCACAACTGGGCAAAGAGACAGCGTTTGAATATGTCTCCAGAAGGCTCAAACGTAACAGTCCAGCCATACAGACACCTCAAGCATCTGCTGTTGATGTGGGCAATGGGGACAGGTAAGAACAGGGAGGGTGATCCTCAGCAGCACCTCAACATCTCTTATAAGGATGTGGGAAATGCTTCTGCAAGCAGAGAAGCAGTCCAGGTCAAGAGCTACCAACCTTCAATGCCGCTCAACACCATCCCCAAACACAACTCATTCCCATCACACCTGCTGCTATTAGAAGCAGCCATTCCCAAAAGGGTACATGCCCTGCCCCTCTCTACAGAGAACATTTCAGAATATTGGTGAAGCTATTTCTAAAAACCATGTAAAAAACGTAATTGATGTACATATTTCAGCTTTGAATGGATAATACATTTACATAGTGCAAAATGTAAACAACACCAAAGGCTATACAATGAAAAGTAAGTCTTCCTCCTATGCCTATCCCCAATTTCCCTCCCCAGAGTCACACAATTACCAATTTCTTGTGCATCTTTCTGGAGATATTCTACTATAACATCACACACAAACTATGAATATATACTTCTTTTTATACAAATAGTAGTATATGTACTACTACATAGTTGAAAAGCTTCCTCATTTTGCTTTCAGCTGGCTAGGATTCCATTATATGGCTATACCATAGAATATATCACCAGTTCCTATGAAACTTTTGTTTCCAATCTACTGCTATCACAGACCAGGCTACAGTGAGCATCTGTGTGCATTCACTTTCTGGTACCTTTGCGAGTAAATATGGAGGATAAAACCCTGACAGTTGAATTTCAGGGTTAAGATGACTATATTTGTAATTTTTATTACAGATCATTTGGAGGACAAACAACAGATGATTATAGCTACTTGCATAACTTTTAGCCAGATCTCGATTCAGTTTCTACTTCTGCCACTTATTTTTGTCACAACTAGGTAAGTTAGTTCTTTCTAGATCTCAGTTTTACCATCTGAAAACAGGAATAAGAATTGTACGTGTTTTATAGGATCATTGTGAGGAACTGGTTAATAAATAAATACATATAAAACTCAGAACAGTACCTGATACAAGATAAGCACTCAAAAAATGTTAATTATTCTCTTATTAACTCATATCACATAAAATACAAGTTTGCATTATCGAATTGTTTTAATCTTTGCTAATCTAATAGCATTTTCACTTAACTCACTATGGTTTTCATTTATCTTTATCTTCTATTTTGAAAGTACTTAAGTATGTTTTAATAAGTTTGAGTCATCTATAATTTCTTTTGGTGAACTGTTTATGACCTGTGCTCTTATTTTTATTGGATTATTGTTGCCTTATTAATGAATAAAAAGTCTTTACATATTAAAGAAATTAGCTTTTTGCCTATGATATGTGTTATTAATTTTTTCTAAATTTTTCGCTATTTTTTTTTACTTATGGTTATTTTTGCCACAGAAGTGTTATTTTCAGTTAAATTTATGGAAAAATTCTTGTATGGCTTCTGGGTTTTATATGACATTTACAAATGCTTTCTTATTTGAAAATTATTTAATTTTCGCTATGCTCTAGCTTAATATTTTTATGATTAATTTTTTACAGTAAAATCTTTGCTGCATATGAAATTAGGATTGGAACCAATTTTATTTTTCTCCATATGGCTATGCAGTTGTCTCAGCACCATTTATTGAATAATTCATCTTTTGTCCCCTGATTTTTCAATACCACCTTTAACACACACCAAATTCACAAATATACTGAGCCTATATCTGGACATTTTACTGTTTTATTGAACTATACATTATTTATACAAGTGCCAGTACCAACCTTTAAATTACTATATAACTATAATATGTTCAATATCCTGTAGGACTAACTATCCTCAGTGAGTACATTCAAAAGCAATAATTTTTATTTCTTTTTTTAGAATTTCCCTAAAAATTATTTTTATTTTAACATAAGAAAGTTACAATAGTTTTTGTAGTTCACATAAAAATCTCTTAGTAGGGCTTCCCTGGTGGCGCAGTGGTTGAGAGTCTGCCTGCCGATGCAGGGGATACGGGTTCGTGCCTTGGTCTGGGAAGATCCCACATGGCGCAGAGCGGCTAGGCCCGTGAGCCATGGCCGCTGAGCCTGCGCGTCCGGAGCCTGTGCTCCGCAACAGGAGAGGCCACAACGGTGAGAGGCCTGCATACCGCAAAAAAAAAAAAAAAAAAAAAAAAATCTCTTAGTATAGTTATTAAGGAGAATTTTAAACGTATAGTTTTACTGGGAGAGAATAAACATCATAATGATATTGAGTTTCCCTATCTAAGATGAGAAAATACCTTTCTATTTAAGTCTTCTTGGGTAACTCAGTAGTATTCTAAATTTTCATTCACTTAAATGTTTTATATTTTTTATTAAGTTTATTCCTAGGTATTTAATCTCTTTGTGACTGTGGTTAATAGGTGCTTCCCTTCAATTATATTTTTTTATCTTGTCTTAGATTGTATATAGGAAAACAGTTTTTTCTTAATATACCAGCCACCTCACTGAATTTTCTTGTTATAATAGATTTCTCAGGTAACCCACTTGGGTTTTTAATACATACAACCATATTACCTGCAAATATTTTGTCTTCTCTGTTATAACTTTTACACTCATTTTTTTGTCTAATTTTATTACGTTAGCTGGACTTCATTAATAATGGTATCATAATGAACATCTTTCTCTTATTCCTAAATGTGAAGGAATGATTTCTGGATGTTCTAGATGCTGCTTTTTTTAAAAATATGGTACAAAATTATATTTTTATTATGTTAAGGATATTTTATGTTGGTATATTACATTGTATCAAGAGTTTCTTATCAAGAATGGAAGATGAATTACATCAAATACTTCTTCAGCTATAGATGATCGTGTGTTTTCTCTATTTATTAATTTGGTAAGTTATAGTATTATATATTTTGATATTGAGCTATTCTTATATGTATACAGTCCTTAACTCAGCAGCAATCTTTACTGGCTCTAGGATTCTAATCTTTCATTTTTGTTCTATTCTTGAGGGGTTTTGTCAGGATATTGACTAGGGCAAAAATTCCCCCAATGCTACAATGTGTTAAAAACACTAGTGCATGCTTTTTACAGTATTTCAAATGGCATAAACTACATGCCAGAACAGGTTGGTCTGGAAGGACAAGGACCAGCCACAGCACATTTTCATAGATCAAGTTATCATCCTTGATCTAGAAAACAGGGGTTGGGGAGGCATGGTTGGTTAGGAGAGACAGAAAACTGAAGCCTAACAGAAAAATCTTATCAGTAAAACAAAAGTAGTATATCTACTTTTTCACCAGGCATCAATGACCTTGAAGCAGAGGTCAGGAAACAAAAAACAACAATTTAGGACACTTAGGTTTGGAGGAAGAAGCAAAACTTAAAGGTTTGTGTGAGCTAGTGAATTCTAGTAAGTTTGCGAAACCTTGTAGAAATAAAAGTTAAATGAAATCATCAGTTTTTTTTTAATTTTGGGTTCTAAAAATAATACCTACTGGAATTGTAAAAGAGTTATTTCCATATTTTGCAGTACATTATAGCACTTTGTGACACTAGTCTTCTTGGGTTCCTCAATAGTATTCTTGTTAACAACTCCTAATATAAACCAATTTCATCCTAAAAAATAAAAATGTAAAAACTAGGAGGGGGATGGAGAGCATATTTTATTTCTTGAGTTACTATTTTTTTCCAAATTGAACACATATAAGTAAAAGTCATGTCCCTTAACAAAATTAAGACAGATCCTCCAAGGTAGAAATGGAGGAGGAATACCTATGGGAGGAAGAGTCATTGTGAATCTCCAAGCACCCAGAGTTACCTTCCCCTGGAAATACCCCAACAATCACCTTTATCAACAGTGTTCGACCATGAAAGACGCTATTTTCTATTCTAAAGCTCTGCCCAGATGATTATATAAGAACCTGAGGTTTCTTTTTTTTTTAATTTCCTAAGCATGAATGTAATAAAGCAGAATCAGTCAAATTTTTAATAAGAAATTAAGATTAACAAAAGGGAAATAAAGTGTAGGAGTTACACACACCTAGCTATCCTGGCTTATGGATATACCTTGTTCTCAGGAGCTGTCAGGCTATATCTCAACCTTGTGAGCCACTATACGAAAAAGAACACCTCAAGGAGTTTCCATGTTTCAAGCTCCAATCCCCATTCCCAAATTCCTCCTCTCACTTGTTTCCATATTACTTCCATCTTGAATTATCTCACATGCCAAAGGAGAAACCCCACACTACGAAGGTAACTTGGTCACCAGGCCTCTTCATCATAGCAAGGATACCAGGAAGAATAAGAACATCGAAAAATACGGTGGGAGGGAGGCATTTAAAAAATGATTTTAAATGTATCTCATGGAAGAATTCTATTTCATTAGTGACTTGCGTTAGTAAAATGACTTTTCCTATTTCACTTAAATTGACAATTCTAGGGCTTCCCTGGTGGCGCAGTGGTCGAGAATCCGCCTGCCAATGCAGGGGATACGGGTTCGTGCCCCGGTCCGGGAAGATCCCACATGCCGCGGAGCGGCTGGGCCCGTGAGCCATGGCCGCTGAGCCTGCGCGTCCGGAGCCTGTGCTCCGCAACGGGAGAGGCCACAACAGTGAGAGGCCCGCGTACCACAAAAAAAAAAAAAAAAATTGACAATTCTACTTTCTGGGAGTTAAGGAGGAATCATTATTGGAGGAGTAGAAATACAAAATGGTACAAAAGAAAAGCTGTGGGGGTTCCGCCAGTGTTACAGTAAAGATGTTTTTACTACACTCTTTGTTGTACACATCAGTGTGATTCCACAATTACCAGCAAAATCCTAACTGATGCCGCTAAAACTGTTGGCAATAACCTACATCACTATCAAGTCCCCATGGAGAGACACCTTAAGCTTAGTGTTTCAGTTACCTCTCCAACCAATTCCCCATAGTCATCAAAACAGGCTTACTCCATGTTACTCTTTCCTACCTAAGAAAAATTTATGCCAAGGGAAGTTTTTTTTTTCCTTTTCAAAAGTGTGGCTATGGAGAATAAAATGCAATGATGCAAAGTGCCAGTTTTCAAAAGGAAGTACCCTGCTGTAAAGAACAATCCAAAAAGAACAGTGGTACAGAGCAAAATAAGTCTAGCTTTAATCTTCTTGATTTAGATTGATATGAGTCAATGAGGAGGAGAGAATGAAGTTATAGAAAGAAACAAGGGGTGTGGTAGAGGGAGGTGGGCATACTACACAAGTTCACTAAAGTATTCAACCTGTACTTAATAGGTGGCATTACATTGCAAAGTATGTGCAATATGACATTTATATTATCTTAGCTCAGGTGATGTAACAAGATACCATAGACTGGGTGGCTTAAACAACTGGCATTTATCACAGTTCTAGAGGCTAGAAAGTCCAAGTTCAAGGTACCAGCAGAGTTGGTGTCTGATGAGGACCCTCTTCCTAGTTTGCAGATGGCTGCCTTCTTGCTGTATCCTCACATGGCAGAGAGAGTTCATATCTCTTCCTCTTTTCACAAGGCCCTAATCCTATCACAAGGGCCCCATCTTCATGACCTAATCTAACTCTAATCATCTCCCAAAGGCCCCACCTCCAAATACTATCACACTGGGAATTTGTGGCTTCAACATATGAATGGGGGGGGAAACAAACATTCAGTCCATAGGCTATATGAAATATCTACACTCACACACTTCTACATATTAGGAAACTGAAGGAATAAACCATGAAATCACATCAGTGGCAAGTCCCTGGCCTCACTGACTATCCAATAAAAGATCCTCAGCTTTCAGCATACATACAGAACTCAACAAAAAACCCATTTCCTTGTCCTGAGTTCAGGAGCTAAGATCTGAAAAATACCTATCAGCTAACATGAACTGCTAACAGTAAATTACCTACAAGTGAATCAGACCTAGAAAATCACACCTATCAGACATAGTCCTGGTTCAGGTGTTTAAGCTAAAACTGCCTTTAATCTTCATAGCTCAAATATCTTTGACACGAATATTAGTTTATTTATTTCAGTTAATCCCTATAGCACAGCTACATTATGTAGAAGAAAGTTTTGTGGGCTGGTCTAGCTGCAACCTAGAATAACATGTTTCTTGGGAAACAAGTTCTAAATCCCAAACAACTAATTTTAAGGAAAATCTTTATAATACATACTCAATATAAATTAATGGCCTTGAATTTTAGAAGCTTTAGGCTCATGAAAATGCACCATTTGAGCAAGCCTAGGACATGTGTGAGAATCTGCTGGAGAGAGAGAAAAGTGCACCTTGGTTCCAAATGAGTCACAGAGGGTTGACATCCCTCTTAGTGTCTTCTAGCCAAAATTTTTTAAACCAATTTTAAGGGGCAAGAGACAATGTGTAAGTCATACATGATACATCAGAAAATAATTTTTTAATGAAAAAGAACAGATGGTAAAAACAAAATTATTTGGGACCCTGTATATGAGTAAGTACAAAGATAACAACATGCTTTGAACGATATATTTGTGCATTAGCATTGTC
Organism: Physeter macrocephalus; assembly: GCF_002837175.3. Taxonomy (NCBI): domain Eukaryota; kingdom Metazoa; phylum Chordata; class Mammalia; order Artiodactyla; family Physeteridae; genus Physeter; species Physeter macrocephalus. The sequence continues at coordinate 34,357,877 of NC_041232.1, forward strand.
AAATCTGTGAGATAAGAAGAGGGTATTTTCTCACTTTGGTTCCACAAATAAGTTCAGAGAAGTTATGTGAGTTTCTCATACAGTCATAAAGCTGTAGTGGCATTAAATTAACAAGCCTGAAATATGCACCCTAAGTCCAGTGTTCTTAGGTACCTACTGCAGCAATGACCAAGGTAAAGAGAAGGGATTAAGAGCTAAGACAATTATAGACAACCCCAGGTAATTTTGGAAGTGAATGTGAAATTTGATCTTATTGAAATTAGGCAAGAAAAGCAGTACAGAGAAGGACAAGTGGGGCCTTCGATAAATGAGAAAGAAGTGTGATAATCCGGCAATCTAAAAAGAAGTGCAAAGGAAATGATGGGGGCTCTAGCAAAGTTCAAACATTGGTAGCGAATGAGGGAGATCTTTAGACTATCACATGTAACCGCATGTCTGTTATAAGTAAATACATAACTCCAACTCAACTAAACTTTATATTTTACTTCCATTACTTTTCTGCATAACACAAGAAAGAAACATTCTGAAGATACCAAAATTAAAAGGTAATTGCCAGGAGTTGCTTGGCTACTACATGCGATGGAGTGCTGGTGAAAAGAAGTTCCTGTTTTGTAGCATTTGCTAATTTCCATGGTGTAAATACTCCCACCGTAGCCAATTTTAAGCTACCAATATGACATCACTAAATGCTGAATTGGGGAGAATCAGCTCTCATGAGCTCCAGCACACGAACACTACACGTCAACAAAATGATGACAGTTAATTTTTGAGACAGGAAATAAAATGGTAATTCATTTCTTCTGAATTAGGAAGTAAACTCCAAAAAATAAAAAAGGCCCTACCCCTAAACCAAATATCCAAATGTTTCTCATATCTTGGCCCTGTGAATCAGTTCTTGAATGTACCTGAAACATACTCCTGGAATGGTCAAGAAACAACAATGAAACTCTTCTTATAGGGTCAAATGAGAAAAGCATGTGTGCCACATCCACCCATATATTATCTTAGCGTGCATTCTTGGTACAGTTTTCCAAACGTCTGTTCCATCTCAACATTAATGTTTCTTATTCAACCTTCAGATATTTGTGGGAAATGGGGTGGAGGGGGACCAGAAATGAAAGACAGGAAGGATTTTTGGAAGTGATTAATTCTTCCCATAGCTGCTAATGAAGAAAAATGACAAGCATATCAAATCCCCACTCTGTCCTACCTTGGCCTGGGTGCTAGGATACAATGATAAATAAAACCTACTCCCCATCCTTAGGAGCTCAGAGTCCAGCTGGGGAGACATAAAAGTAAAAAACAATTGTTTTCTGTGCTAAGTGCACCATGGAAAGAAATACTGGTGACAAGAGGAATTCTAGGTAAGCAGTGATAACTTTGTATGTAAACATATGTTGAATATTAAATAAATACACAGTCAAAATTTTTAAAAAAGAAAAATGACAAGCAAGCGTACAGGTCTACCAAACCCTGAAAAGATATTAAACATTTAAAAAATAGGGGGCTTCCCTGGTGGCGCAGTGGTTGAGAGTCTGCCTGGCGATGCAGGGGACACAGGTTCGCACCGCGGTCCGGGAGGATCCCACATGCCGTGGAGCAGCTGGGCCCGTAAGCCATGGCCGCTGAGCCTGCACGTCCAGAGCCTGTGCTCCGCAACGGGAGAGGCCACAACAGTGAGAGGCCCGCGTACCACAAAAAATAAATAAATAAATAAATATAAATAAATAAATAAATAAATAAAAATTAAAAATAGGAATGTTTCCATAAAGCTAACATATTTTTCTACCTTGGTCTGTTTTTTTATTTATATATGTAACAGTTTAAAATCCTTTGAAACATTTCTGGTGTTTTTATTCCTTCATATAGATCTGAGATTCCAAATTATGTAATTGTCCATCAGCCTGAGAAACTCCCCATAGCATTTATTTTATTGAAGGTATTCTTGCAATTAATTCACTCTCCTTTTGTTTATCTGAAAATATCTCAAAATATCTTTAGTTTTTATTTATTTATGAGAAATGTTTTCACTCAGTAAATAATTCTATCATTCCATAAAAAAAATAAAAATTAAAAAATAAAATAAAATCCTTTGAAAACTTTACTTTTGTATTTTGCTTCTTATTCTTCATTACCCCAACTCAATAATGCTTTTCTAAAGAAAAAAAAATTTATGAGTATGTTAATTTCCAGCTCTCTAATTTTTTATTGAGAGAAGGGGAGCAGCTGGTCTTGCTCCTGGGAAATTAACAGGAAATATTCATGGAAAAAATTCCTAAAGCAATTATTGCTGGCCTGCCTGGCAATCTAATGGTAGAAACCAATAGCTGTCTTTATGGAATATATCTCCATGCACCAAGGGAGACAAGGAGTGAATAGTAGCCTAGTTGTTTAGTTCTATGCTGATCCCGATCCTTGACAGCTGACAGCATTGAAATTGATAACACTTGGTCCAAAGGGAAAACATTATTAAATATTCCATTTACCAACAAACAGTTGTCCTTTGACATCAACAAATTAAGGTGTCCTTACCAATAATTTTGGTGGGCACAAGTTGAGAGATTAGCAATTCTTTCATTTATTTATTTAACAAATGTTTATTGAATTTCTCATGCCAGGCTCTGGACTAGCTTCAGGGGATATATCACAAAATGAGGCAAAACGTCTACCATTCCAATCATCCATGTTAGTGGTGGAGACAAAGAACTAAGCCAGAATTTATAATATATATGAGTTTAATGAGTGTTTTGGAAAGGGAAATATGGAATATCTGGAGAAGTACAGGAGTATGTGAAAGGGACTAAAGGCACCTACCATGACCTGGGGCGGTCAGGAGGGCTTCCTGGAAAAAGTAACATCTGAGACAAATCCTGAGGATGAATAGGAGGAAGTACTCATGCAAATGGGGGTCAGGGATAGGGAAGCAAAAATTCTTCAAGACAGAGAGAATGGCATATGCAAAGGCCCAGGGATAAGAGAAAATAAGGTGCTTTTGAGGAAGTAACAAGAATACTAACCACTTACATGTCTAAAAAGTATACATAATGTAAAGTTTTCTCTGGAAAAACCTCATTAAAGAAAAATAATATAATGGCATTAAATATGTGTTTAAAAACAATGAAAAAAACTATCAAGCAACAGGTACTACTTTGTCAAAAATTTGTATAAAAGCAAAGTTCTTAATAACATAAAAGCAAAAACATCAAAAATTTCTATCGATAGAGAATGGACAAATAAAATTATGGCATATGTATACAACAATGAAAATGTATGAATTACAACTACCTGCAACAACGTAAGTACAACTTGAAAGCAATGTTTAGGGAAAACAAAAGCATGTCCCAATAAATTTATAGAGTACAATACATTTTCATGTAACTCAGTAAGAGGTAAAGCTAATGGGTATATTCAGGCATACATATATTTATTACATAACTATTTTAAAGAAGCAAGGTAATAATACAAATTTAGAAACAGTGGTTGCCTTTGTGGCATAGAAGGATTGCTATAGGCGGCAGGGAGGTGGGGTCATGGTAGAGGGAACTGATAGGTAGCTAAAAATGTTTATTGTTCTAGTTCTTGGATTGCGAAGTGGATTTATAAATGCTCCTTATACAATTACCATTTCTAACTAACATGTAAAATAGGCCACTTTTTTGCAAATGATACAGATTTTAAAAGATGATAAATGAGAAACATAAAAAAAAAAAGAAGAATCATCTCAATCCTACTTCTAATTTCATTCACTTGTTCAGAGAACATATCCGGGACATCAGCAGTTTCTCCAACAAATTACATGACCATCTCTCTCTATAAAGCTTTCATTTAATTTGACTATATTAATAACTTAAATAGCAGCAAAGTCTTTTTTTTTTAGTGCGGTGAAAGTGTGATTAGAATTGTATTTTTTTTTAACTTTTTTTTTCTAACATTTTTATTGGAGTATAATTGCTTTACAATGGTGTGTTAGTTTCTGCTTCATAATGAAGTGAATCAGTTATACATATACATATATTCCCATATCTCTTCCTTCTTGCATCTCCCTGCCTCCCACCCTCCCTATCCCACCCCTCTAGCTGGTCACAAAGCACCGAGCTGATCTCACTGTGCTATGCGCCTGGTTACCACTAGCTATCTATTTTACCTATTTTACATCTATTTTATATATGTCCATATATACAGTACCACTCTCTCACTTTGTCCCAACTTACTCTGCCTGGAACCATGTCCTCAAGTCCATTTTCTAGTAGGTCTGCATCTTTATTCCCATCCTGCCCCTAGGTTCTTCATGACTTTTCTTTTTTTTTTTTTTAGATTCCATATATCTGTGTTAGCATACGATATTTGTTTTTCTCTTTCAGACTTACTTCACTCTGTATGACAGACTCTAGGTCCAACCAGCTCACTACAAATAACTCAATTTCGTTCCTTTTTATGGCTGAGTAATATACCATAGTATATATGTGCCACATCTTCTTTATCCATTCATCTGTCAATGGACACTTAACATTGTTTCCATGTCCTAGCTATTGTAAATAGAGCTGCAATGAACATTGTGGTACATGACTCTTTTTGAATTATGGTTTTCTCAGGGTATATGCCCAGTAGTGAGATTGCTAGGTCAGATGGTAGTTACATTTTACTTTTTTAAGGAACCTCCATACTGTTCTCCATAGTGGCTGTATCAATTTATATTCCCACAAACAGTGCAAGAGGGTTCCCTTTTCTCCACACCCTCTCCAGCATTTATTGTTTCCAGATTTTTTGATGATGGCCATTCTGACCACTGTGAGATGATATCGCATTGTACTTTTGATTTTCATTTCTCTAATGATTAATGATGTTGAGCATTCTTTCATGTGTTTGTTGGCAATCTGTATATCTTCTTTGGAGAAATGTCTGTTTAGGTCTCCTGCCCGTTTTTGGATTGGGTTATTTTATTTGATATTGAGCTGCATGAGCTGTTTGTTAATTTTGGAGATTAATCCTTTGTCAGCTGCTTCATTTACAAATATTTTCTCCGATTCTGAGGGCTGTCTTTTCATCTTGTTTATGGTTTACTTTGCTGTGCAAAGCTTTTAAGTTTCATTAGGTCCCATTTGTTTAGTTTTATTTTTATTTCCATTACTCTAGGAGGTAGGTCAAAAAGGATCTTGCTGGGCTTCCCTGGTGGCACAGTGGTTGAGAGTCCACCTGCCGAAGCAGGGGACACGGGTTCGTGCCCTGGTCCGGGAAGATCCCACGTGCCACGGAGCGGCTAGGCCCATGAGCCATGGCTGCTGAGCCTGCGTGTCTGGAGCCTGTACTCCGCAATGGGAGAGGCCACAAAGTGAGAGGCCCACATACCGCAAAAACAACAACAACAACAAAAAAAAAAACAATCTTGCTGTGATTTATGTCATAGAGAGTTCTGCCTATGTTTTCCTCTATGTAAAGCCTATGTTTCTTCAGTGAGCCCTTGCTTATTTAGTAATGTATTGTTTAGCCTCCATGTGTTTGTATTTTTTACAGATCTTTTCCTGTAATTGATATCTAGTCTCATACTTTCAGTCTGTATGTGTCCCTAGGTCTGAAGTGGGTCTCTTGTAGACAGCATATATACGGGTCTTCTTTTTGTATCCATTCAGCCAGTCTATGTCTTTTGGTTGGAGCATTTAATCCATTTACATTTAAGGTAATTATCGATATGTATGTTCCTATTACCATTTTATTAATTGTTTTGGGTTTGTTATTGTAGGTCTTTTCATTCTCTTGTGTTTCTTGCCTAGAGAAGTTGATTTAGCATTTGTTGTACAGCTGGTTTGGTGCTGCTGAATTCTCTTAGCTTTTGCTTGTCTATAAAGTTTTAATTTCTCTGTCGAATCTGAATGAGATCCTTGCTGGAGAGAGCAATCTTGATTGTAGGTTTTGCCCTTTCATCACTTTAAATGTGTCCTGCCACTTCCTTCTGGCTTGCAGAGTTTCTGCTGAAAGATCAGCTGTTAACCTTATGGGGATTCCCTGTGTGTTATTTGTTGTTTTTCCCTTGCTGCTTTT
>NC_041232.1:34363926-34373984 GCF_002837175.3 Physeter macrocephalus
TTTTCTTTATTCTGTTCTGCGGTAGTTATTTCCACTATTTTATCTTCCAGGTCACTTATCCGTTCTTCTGCCTCAGATATTCTGCTATTGATTCCTTGTAGACAATTTTTTATTTCATTTATTGTGTTGTTCATGACTGTTTGTTTGCTCTTTAGTTCTTCTATGTCCTTGTTAAATGTTTCCTGCATTTTCTCCATTCTATTTCCAAGATTTTGGATCATCTTTACTATCAGTATTCTGAATTCTTTTTCAGGTAGACTGCCTATTTCCTCTTCATTTGTTTGGTCTGGTGGGTTTTCACCTTGCTCCTTCATATGCTGTGTGTTTCTCTGCCTTCTCATTTTGCTTAACTTACTGTGTTTTGGGTCTCCTTTTCGCAGGCTGCAGGTTCGTAGATCTCGTTGTTTTTGGTGCCTGCCCCAGTGGTTATGGTTAGTTCAGTGGGTTGTGTAGTCTTCCTGGTGGAGGGGACTAGTGTCTGTGTTCTGGTGGATGAGGCTGGATCTTATCTTCTGGTGGGCAGGTCCACGTCTGGTGGTGTGTTTTGGGGTGTCTGTGACCTTATTATGATTTTAGGCAGCCTCTCTGCTAATGGGTGGGGTTGTGCTCCTGTCTTGCTAGTTGTTTGGCATAGGGTGTCCAGCACTGTAGCTTGCTGGTAGTTGAGTGGAGCTGGGTCTTGGTGTTGAGATGGAGATCTCTGGGAGATTTTCGCCATTTGATATTATGTGGAGCTGGGAGGTCTCTGGTGGACCAATGTCCTGAACTTGGCTCTCCCACCTCAGAGGCACAGCCCTGATTCCTGGCTGGAGTACCTAGAGCCTGTCATCCACACAGCTCAGAATAAAAGGGAGAAAAAAAAGAAAAGAAGAAAGAAAATGATAAAATAAAATAAAATAAGATAAAATAAAAGTTATTAAAGTAAAAAACAAAAAATAATTATTTAAAAAACTTTTTAAAGTAATTTAGAAAAAGAAAGAAAAAAGAGAACAACCAAATCAAAAAAAAAATCCACCAATGATAACAAGCGCTGAGACTACACTAAAAAAAACAAAAACAAACAAACAAAAAAAAACGGACAGATGGAATCTTAGGACAAATGGTAAAAACAAAGCTATATAGACAAAATCACACACAGAAGCGTGCACATACACTCTCACAAAAAAAGGAAAAGGGAAAAAATATATATATATCATTGCTCCCAAAATCCACCTCCTCAATTTGGTATGATTCATTGTCTATTCAGGTATTCCACAGATGCAGGGTACATCAAGTTGACTGTGGAGATTTAATCCACTGCTCCTTAGGCTGCTGGGAGAGATTTCCCTTTCTCTTCTTTGTTGGCACAGCTCCTGGGATTTAGCTTTGGATTTTTTTCTTTATTCTGTTCTGCGGTAGTTATTTCCACTATTTTATCTTCCAGGTCACTTATCCGTTCTTCTGCCTCAGATATTCTGCTATTGATTCCTTGTAGACAATTTTTTATTTCATTTATTGTGTTGTTCATGACTGTTTGTTTGCTCTTTAGTTCTTCTATGTCCTTGTTAAATGTTTCCTGCATTTTCTCCATTCTATTTCCAAGATTTTGGATCATCTTTACTATCAGTATTCTGAATTCTTTTTCAGGTAGACTGCCTATTTCCTCTTCATTTGTTTGGTCTGGTGGGTTTTCACCTTGCTCCTTCATATGCTGTGTGTTTCTCTGCCTTCTCATTTTGCTTAACTTACTGTGTTTTGGGTCTCCTTTTCGCAGGCTGCAGGTTCGTAGATCTCGTTGTTTTTGGTGCCTGCCCCAGTGGTTATGGTTAGTTCAGTGGGTTGTGTAGTCTTCCTGGTGGAGGGGACTAGTGTCTGTGTTCTGGTGGATGAGGCTGGATCTTATCTTCTGGTGGGCAGGTCCACGTCTGGTGGTGTGTTTTGGGGTGTCTGTAGTAAAAAACAAAAAATAATTATTTAAAAAACTTTTTAAAGTAATTTAGAAAAAGAAAGAAAAAAGAGAACAACCAAATCAAAAAAAAAATCCACCAATGATAACAAGCGCTGAGACTACACTAAAAAAAACAAAAACAAACAAACAAAAAAAAACGGACAGATGGAATCTTAGGACAAATGGTAAAAACAAAGCTATATAGACAAAATCACACACAGAAGCGTGCACATACACTCTCACAAAAAAAGGAAAAGGGAAAAAATATATATATATCATTGCTCCCAAAATCCACCTCCTCAATTTGGTATGATTCATTGTCTATTCAGGTATTCCACAGATGCAGGGTACATCAAGTTGACTGTGGAGATTTAATCCACTGCTCCTTAGGCTGCTGGGAGAGATTTCCCTTTCTCTTCTTTGTTGGCACAGCTCCTGGGATTTAGCTTTGGATTTGGCCCCGCTTCTGCGTGTAGGTCGCCTGAGGGCATCTGTTCTTTGCTCAGACAAGACGGGGTTACAGGAGCAGCTGATTCGGGGGCTCTGGCTCACTCAGGCCGGGGAGAAGAAGGGGTACGGAACGCGGGGCGAGCCTGTGGCGGCAGAGGCTGGCGTGACGTTGCACCAGCCTGAGGCACATGGTGTGTTCTCCTGGGGAAGCTGTCCCTTGATCATGGGACCCTGGCAGTGGCGGGCTGCACAGGCTCCCGGAAGGGGAGGTGTGGAGAGTGACCTGTGCTTGCACACAGGCTTCTTGGTGGCTACAGCAGCACCCTTAGCGTTTCATGCCCGTCTCTGGTGTCCATGCTGATAGTCACGGGTCGTGCCCGTCTCTGGAGCTTGTTTAGGTGGTGTTCTTAATCCCATCTCCTCGGGCACCGTGAAACAAAGAGGCAAGAAAAAGTCTCTTGCCTCTTAGGCAGCTCCAGACTTTTTCCCGGACTCCCTCCCGGCTAGCTGTGGCGCACTAGCCCCGTTCAGGCTATGTTCACGCTGCCAATCCCAGTCCTCTCCCTGGGATCTGACCTCCTATGCCCGAGCCTCAGCTCCCAGCTCCCGCCCACCCCGGCAGGTGAGCAGGCCGACAAGCCTCTCAGGCTGGTGAGTGCTGGTCGGCAGCGATCCTCTGCGCAGGAATCTCTCTGCTTTGTCCTCCGCACCCCTGTGGCTGTGCTCTCCTCTGCGGTTCCAAAGTTCCCCCCTCCGCCACCTGCAGTCTCCGCCCGCGAAGGGGCTTCTAGTGTGTGGAAACCTTTCCTCCTTTACAGCTCCCTCCCAGAGGGGCAGGTCCCATCCTTACTCTTTTGTCTCTGTTTTTTCTTTTTTCTTTTGCCCTACCCAGGTACGTGGGAAGTTTCTTGCCTTTTGGGAAGTCTGAGGTGTTCTGCCAGCGTTCAGTAGGTGTCCTGTAGGAGCGGTTCCACATGTAGATGTATTTCTGATGTATTTGTGGGGAGGATGGTGATCTCCACGTCTTACTCTTCTGCCATCTTGAAGCTCCCCCTTCAGGAGCAAAGTTCTCAATCACAGAAAAGTAGAAACACTCCAAATATCCACTGACATAGACTAAAAGTATGCTATAGTCCTATAACAATTTAGTAAGTTTAATTAAATGTAATGACATATTTACAACCTTGTTCTCGCAAGCTTCCACAAAACGATTTCCCCTTTACCAGTGACCTCAGTGCTTGGCTTGTACCCATCTTTTCTCACTGCACCATCCACACACAACCACATATCCACCAGGGATAGAAAATTGCTAGTCTTCAGTTAAAGGAATCTCACAGGACATATACATAAAACATCAAAGATCAGTAAAGTCTGACATTTATGCAGTTGAATATCTTTTAGCATCTATTAAGTCTCACACACTCTTTCTCAGTAACACAAACACAATAGTGAACAAGCAAGATAAGGTCCTGTTTCTACAGAGCTCACATTCTGGATGAGAAACAGACACATTTCCAAATAGCCTCGAGTATAAAAGTATGTACCTCAGAAGTACTGGCTAGAGTTTTAAGTGCAGGAATAGTCATAAATTGTAAAATTCATTGCCAAAGAGAATAAATGGGAGGAGGAAAGGAAAAGAGAGAGAGGAGGTGGGGATAAGAGGGTCCAGGATCAAGAGCTTAAGAGCTCCAATATTCAAAGCTTAGTTGAAGGAGGAGCCTGAGAAAGAGGAGTAGGAGCTCCAGACCCATCTGTCCAAATGGCTACTTATGATCACCACCTGGTCGTCTCATATGCATTTTTAAATTAACATGTCCAAAACTGAAATGGAGACATAACGGCAAGTGATTTAGGAGGAACACCCAAGAGAAAGTTTTCACAAAACCAAAGAGAGTAGAGCGCTTCCAAAAGGAAAAGGTTGTCATTCATGTTAATGCAGGAGAGAAATTTAAAAGCATCAGGGATCTAATATGAAACTGTGCTATCCCAAGTAAGGTTAGCAGAACCATGATAGGCAAGGAGCACAGGCAGGCTGGAATATGGAGTGTGACTTGAGGAATAAAGGGCATCAGACCACGAGGAACCATAGGTATCAAGTAAGGAAGGAGAGTTTGATTCCTGAGGTTGATGAAGAGCCTTTGAGGCATCTGCCAGCAGGGCACTGTCTGTTCAAATCTGCACTAGCTGCATTTTAGAAATATCATTCTAACTTCACAGACAGAAGAATCTTATGATTGTAACACATAATAACACTTACTAATTATTAATATTATTATTAATATAATATATAACATTATTAATACTGTAATATTATTATAAAAAATGTGTTCTTGCCTCCCTCATTATCATTTAAGCTCTGCTTAGATGGGGGCTGATGAGATGGAGGCTCAGGGAAAGGTAGGTAAGAGGGAGAAGATGGAACTTACCCATGAGTGTGTCTCTTCCTAACACACAAACTATAGGATTACCTAAGAGCCAGACAGCACAAAATCATATTGCCCTTTGAGTTATTATGTACAGATGCTTAAAGCCAAGGCAGGATGTACAAGTGGAGCCACAAAGAAGGAACTATGCAAGGGGATGGGGGGAAGGGGATAAACACTAAAAAATGACTTTAGGTAACAGGATGCTTTTAATTCTACACATTGCCTTGTTTCTTTTAAGTTAATCTCAAATTGAAAAACTAGACCCCACTTTAAAGATTCAGTGATGGCACAGGACACAAATATTTGTGTTAATTATTTTCTTTAGCAAATTAAAGTCTCAAAATATAAAATTTGGAGGATTCCAGGTGCATATCCTTCAGGAATATCACAACATTTATACCGTCAATAGCTAAGAAATTCTTCCTCAGAATTGGGGTTAACTTGTGCTTCAGGTTTCAGTAGCTGAGCATTCTCTCTCTGGGTACCAGGAACCATAGCAGAGAACTGCAGGTTCTTCAAAAATTCTGCTAAGCCGGATGCTAACAGGCTAATGAGTCACATCAGAGAGCTGGCTCTGCAGTGAAAGCATTCCAGAACAGCTGCTTCTTACCTGACTGGAGTAAGCTCTGAAGTCTACTCATCCAGCTGCTGAATAAAGCAGAAAAATCAGGATCAAAGTCAAGATTCTAAATAGAAAACTTCACGGAATGCTTTGCAATTTAGTTTAAGATAGATCAGTTTAAACTCCACCTTCCTGGTAATACCATACCTGACAATTCAACACCATGCAAGTCTCTCTCAATTCTGCAGTGTGAGTTATTCCTACCCCTCTCTTGGTCCCAAAAAATACAGCAAATGGGAAAAGCAATGGATTTGGAGTGAAAAGACTTGGTTTTAAATGAAAATTGTACTCAGTGACTGTCTAGCCCTGGACAAATCACTGAACTTCACATAGTACATATTTCTTCACCTATGAAATATGCATAAAAACACCTCACATTTCAAAGGACTACTGTGATGGAAAAAATTAAAAGCATCTCAAAATCCTAGGGAGGGTTTCACTTCTGATTTGGATGCAGAACATCACCAGAGAATATCACTCTCTCCTGAACAACATAAACAAGCGATGTAAGCAACAAAATCATGGCTTGCTAAAACACATGAGAGAACTAAGAAACCAAAGAAACTCAGAGGAATCAGACTCAAAAAAGTGAGTAGAAATCCAATGTTTATCAACTAAATGAATGAATAAATAAAATGTGGTATATCCATAAAATGGAATATTATTTGGCATTAAGAAGAATGAAGTACTAACACATGTTATAACATGCATGAACCTTGAAAGTATGCTAAAGCCAGTTATAAAGAATAACATAGTATATGATTCCATCTATATTAAATATGAAAATAGGTAAATCTACAGAGATGGAAAGTAGGTTAGTAATTACTAGGGCTGCAGTTGGATGGAGAAGGAGAATGGGGGACTAGGGGCTGATGGCTACAGGGTATGGAGTTTCCTTTAAGAAGATGAAAATGTTCTAAAATTGATTATGAAGATAGTTGCACAACTCTGCATATACTAAAAGCCACGGAATAGCACATTTAAAATGGGTGAATTAGAGGAGCTTCAAGATGGCAGAAGAGTAACACGTGGAGATCACCTTCCTCTCCACAAGTACATCAGAAATACATCTACATGTGGAACAACTCCTACAGAACACCTACTGAACGCTGGCAGAACACCTCAGACCTCCCAAAAGGCAACAAACTCCCCACGTACCAGGGTAGGGCAAAAGAAAAAAAGGAAAAACAAAGACAAACGAAAAGGGATGGGACCTGCACCTCTGGGAGGGAGCTGTAAAAGAGGAAAGGTTTCCACACACTAGAAAGCCCCTTCGCGGGCCGAGACTGAGGGTGGCGGAGGGGGGAAACTTCAGAGCCACGGAGGAGAGCACAGCAACAGGGTGAGGAGGGCAAAGCGGAGAGATTCCCGCACAGAGAAGCGGAGAGATTCCCGCACAGAGGATCGGTGCCTCCTCTCCACAAGTACATCAGAAATACATCTACATGTGGAACAACTCCTACAGAACACCTACTGAACGCTGGCAGAACACCTCAGACCTCCCAAAAGGCAACAAACTCCCCACGTACCAGGGTAGGGCAAAAGAAAAAAAGGAAAAACAAAGACAAACGAAAAGGGATGGGACCTGCACCTCTGGGAGGGAGCTGTAAAAGAGGAAAGGTTTCCACACACTAGAAAGCCCCTTCGCGGGCCGAGACTGAGGGTGGCGGAGGGGGGAAACTTCAGAGCCACGGAGGAGAGCGCAGCAACAGGGTGAGGAGGGCAAAGCGGAGAGATTCCCGCACAGAGAAGCGGAGAGATTCCCGCACAGAGGATCGGTGCCGACCAGCACTCACCAGCCTGAGAGGCTTGTCTGCTCACCTGCTGGGGCATGCGGGGGCTGGGAGCTGAGGCTCGGGCTTCGAGGTCGGATCCCACTGAGAGGACTGGGGTTGGCAGCGTGAACACAGCCTGAAGCGGGTTAGTGCACCACAGCTAGCCTGGAGGGAGTCCGGGAAAAAGTCTGGAGCTGCCTAAGAGGCAAGAGACTTTTTCTTGCCTCTTTGTTTCCTAGTGCGGGAGGAGAGGGGATTAAGAGTGCCACTTAAAGGAGCTTCAGAGACGGGAGCGAGCTGCGGCTATCAGCACGGACCCCAGAGACGGGCATGAGACGCTAAGGCTGTTGCTGTAGCCACAAAGAAGCCTGTGTGCAAGCACAGGTCACTCTCCACACCTCCCCTCCAGGGAGCCTGTGCAGCCGGCCACTGCCAGGGTCCCGTGATCCAGGGGCAACTTCCCCGGGAAAACACATAGCGTGCCTCAGGCTGTCGCAACATTACGAGGGCCTCTGCCACCAGAGGCTCGCCCCACGTTCCGTACCCCTCCTTCTCCCCGGCCTGAGTGAGCCAGAGCCCCCGAATCAGCTGCTCCTGTAACCCCATCCTGGCTGGGTGGAAACAGATGCCCTCAGGCGACCTACACACAGAGGCGGGGCCAAATCCAAAGCTTAACCCCAGGAGCTGTGGGAACAAAGAAGAGAAACGGAAATCTCTCCTAGCAGCCTCAGGAGGAGCGGATTAAATCTCCACAAGCAACCTGATGCACTCTGCATCTGTGGGACACCTGAATAGACAACAAATCATCCGAAATTGAGGAGGTGGACTTTGGAAGCACGGATATATTTTTTGTTCCCTTTTCCTCTTTTTGTGAGTGTGTATGTGTAAGCTTCTGTGCGTGATTTTGTCTCTATAGCTTGCTTTTTACCATTTGTCCTAGGTTTCTGTCTGTCCGTTTCTTTTTTTTTTAGTACAGTTTTTAGCGCTTTTTATCAATGGTGGATTTGTTTTTTGGTTTGGTTGCTCTCTTCTTTCTTTTTTTTTTTTACTTAAAAAAAATTTTTTAATAATTATTTTTTATTTTTATAACTTTATTTTATCTCCTTCTTTCTTTCTTTCTTTCTTTTTCTCCCATTTATTCTGAGCCGTGTGGATGACAGGCTCTTGGTGCTCCAGCCAGGCGTCAGGGCTGTGCCTCTGAGGTGGGAGGACCAACTTCAGGACATTGGTCCACCAGAGACCTCCCAGCACCACATAATATCAAATGGTGAAAATCTCCCAGAGATCTCCATCACAACGCCAAGATCCAGCTCCACTCAATGACCAGCAAGCTACAGTGCTGGACACCCTATGCCAAACAACTAGCAAGATACGAGCACAACCCCACCCATTAGCAGAGAGGCTGCCTAAAATCATAAGGTCATAGATACCCCAAAAAAACCACCCGAACGTGGCCTGCCCACCAGAAAGACAAGATCCAGCCTCATCCACCAGAACACAGGCACTAGTCCCCTCCACCAGGGAGCCTACACAACCCACTATACCAACCTTAGCCACTGGGGTGAGACACCAAAAAAAATGGGAACTATGAACCTACACCCTGCGAAAAGGAGACCCAAAACACAGTAAGTTAAGCAAGATGAGAAGACAGAGAAACACACAGCAGATGAAGGAGCAAGGTAAAAACCCACTAGACCTAACAAATGAAGAGGAAATATGCAGTCTACCTGAAAAAGAATTCAGAATACTGATAGTAAAGATGATCCAAAATCTTAAAAATAGAATAGACAAAATGCAAGAAACATTTAACAAGTACCTAGAAGAACGAAAGAGGAAGCAACAAGGGAAAAACCCACTAGACCTAACAAATGAAGAGGAAATATGCAGTCTACCTGAAAAAGAATTCAGAATACTGATAGTAAAGATGATCCAAAATCTTAAAAATAGAATAGACAAAATGCAAGAAACATTTAACAAGTACCTAGAAGAACGAAAGAGGAAGCAAGCAACGATGACCAACAAAATAAATGAAATTAAAAATACTCTAGATGGGATCAATAGCAGAATAACTGAGGCAGAAGAACGTATAAGTGACCTGGAAGATAAAATAGTGGAAATAACTACTGCAGAACAGAATAAAGAAAAAAGAATGAAAAGAATTGAGGACAGTCTCAGAGACCACTTGGACAACATTAAACACACCAACATTCGAATTATAGGGGTCCCAGAAGAAGAAGAGAAAAAGAAAAGGACTGAGAAAATATCTGAAGAGATTAAAGTTGAAAACTTTTCTAATATGGGAAAGGAAGTAGTTAATCAAGTACAGGAAGCACAGATAGTCCCATACAGGATAAATCTACGTAGAAACATGCCAAGACACATATTAATGAAACTATCAAAAATAAAATACAAAGAAAAAATATTAAAAGCAGCAAGGGAAAAACAACAAATAACACACAAGAGAATCCATGTAATAATAACAGCTGATCTTTCAGCAGAAACTCTGCAATCCAGAAGGGAGTGGCAGGACACATTTAAAGTGATGAAGGAGGAAAACCTACAACCAAGATTACTCTCCCCAGCAAGGATCTCATTTAGATTTGACAGAGAAATTAAAACCTTTATAGACAAGCAACAGCTAAGAGAATTCAGCAGCACCAAACCAGCTGTACAACAAATGCTAAAGCAACTTCTCTAGGCAGGAAAAACCAAAGAAGGAAGAGACCTACAATAACAAACGCAAAACAATTAAAAAAATGGTAATAGGAACATACATATCGATAATTACCTTAAATGTAAATGGATTAAATGCTCCAACCAAAAGACACAGACTGGCTGAATGGATACAAAAACAAGAC
>NC_041232.1:34374379-34375744 GCF_002837175.3 Physeter macrocephalus
CTAACAGCCATAAAAGGGGAAATCGACAGTAACACAATCATAGCAGGGGACTTTAACACCCCACTTTCACCAATGGACAGATCATCCAAAATGAAAATAAATAAGGAAACACAAGCTTTATATGATACATTAAACAAGATGGACTTAATTGATATTTATAGGACATTCCATCCAAAAGCAACAAAATACACTTTCTTCTCAATTGCTCATGGAACATTCTCCAGGATGGCTCATATCTTGGGTCACAAATCAAGCCTTGGTAAATTTAAGAAAATTGACACTGTATCAAGTATCTTTTCTGACCACAACACTATGAGACTAGATATCAATTACAGGTAAAAAACTGTAAAAAATACAAACACATGGAGGCTAAACAGTACACTACTTAATAACCAAGAGATCACTGAATAAATCAAAGAGGAAATCAAAAAATACCTAAAAACAGATGACAATGAAAACACGATGACCCAAAACCTATGGGATGCAGTAAAAGCAGTTCTAAGAGGGAAGTTTATAGCAATACAATCCTACCTTAAGAAACAAGATAAATCTCGGGCTTCCCTGGTGGCGCTGTGGTTGAGAGTCCGCCTGCCGATGCTAGGGACATGGGTTTGTGCCTCGGTCCAGGAAGATCCCACATGCCGCGGAGACGCTAGGCCCATGAGCCATGGCCACTGAGCCTGCGCGCCCGGAGCTTGTGCTCCACAACGGGAGAGGCCACAACAGTGGGAGGCCCACGTACCGCAAAAAAAAAAAAAAAAAAAAGAAACAAGATAAATCTCAAATAAAAAGCCTAACCTTACACATAAAGCAATTAGAGAAAGAAGAACAAAAAACCCCAAGGTTAGCAGAAGGAAAGAAATCATAAAGATCAGATCAGAAATAAATGGAAAACAAATAAAGAAACAATAGCAAAGATCAATAAAACTAAAAGCTGTTTCTTTGAGAAGATAAACAAAAATTGATAAACCATTAGCCAGACTCATCAAGAAAAAATGGGAGAAGACTCACATAAATAGAATTTGAAATGAAAAAGGGGAAGTAACAACAGACACTGCAGAGATACAAAGGATCATGAGAAATTACTACAAGCAACTCTATGCCAATAAAATGGACAACCTGGAAGAAATGGACAAATTCTTAGAAATGCACAACCTTCCGAGACTGAATCAGGAAGATACAGAAAATATGAACAGACCAATCACAAGCACTGAAATTGAAACTGTGATTAGAAATCTTGCAACAAACAAAAGCCCAGGATCAGATGGCTTCACATGCGAATTCTATCAAACATACAGAGAAGAGCTAACACCTATCCTTCTCAAACTCTTCCAAAATATATCAGAGGGAGGAACACTCCCAAAC
>NC_041232.1:34375882-34376358 GCF_002837175.3 Physeter macrocephalus
GTATATGCAAATCAATCAATGTGATACACCATATTAACAAACTGAATGAGAAAAACCATATGATCATCTCAAAAGATGCAGAGAAAGCTTTCGACAAAATTCAGCACTCACTTTTGATAAAAACCATCCAGAAAGTAGGCACAGAGGGAACTTACCTCAACATATGACAAACACACAGCCAACATCGTTCTCAATGGTGAAAAATTAAAAACATTTCCACTAAGATCAGGAACAAGACAAGGTTGCCCTCTCTCACCACTATCATTCAACACAGTTTTGGAAGTTTTAGCCACAGCAATCAGAGAAGAAAAAGAAATAAAGGAATCCAAATTGGAAAAGAAGAAGTAAAGTTGTCACTGTTTGCAGATGACATGATACTATACATAGAATCCTAAGGATGCTACCAGAAAACTGCTAGAGCTAATCAATGAATTTGGTAAAGTAGCAGGATACAAAATTAATGCACAGAAATCTCT
>NC_041232.1:34376662-34406366 GCF_002837175.3 Physeter macrocephalus
ACAGTATGGTACTGGCACAAAAACAGAAATATAGATCAATGGAACAGGATAGAAAGCCCAGAGATAAACCCATGCACATATGGTCACTTTATCTTTGATAAAGGAGGCAATAATATACAGTGGAGAAAAGACAGCCTCTTCAATAAGTGGTGCTGGGAAACCTGGACAGGTACATGTAAAAGAATGAAATTAGAACACTCCCTAATACCATACACAAAAATAAATTTAAAATGGATTAAAGACCTAAATGTAAGGCCAGACACAATCAAACTCTTAATGGAACACACAGGCAGAACACTCTATGACATAAATCAAAGCAAGATCCTTTTGACCCACCTCCTAGGGAAATTGAAATAAAAACAAAAATAAACAAATGGGACCTAATGAAACTTAAAAGATTTTGCACAGTGAAGGAAACCACGAACAAGACAAAAAGACAACACTCAGTCAAAACTACAATGCAATATCATCTCACACCGGTCAGAATGGCCATCATCAAAAGCTCTGCTAGCAATAAATGCTGGAGAGGGTGTGGAGAAAAACGGAACCCTCTCGCACTGTTGGTGGGAATGTTAATTGATACAGCCACTGTGGAGAACAATATGGAGGTTACTTAAAAAACTAAAAATAGAACTACCATACAACACAGCAATCCCACTACTGGGCATATACCCTGAGAAAAGCATAATTCAAAAAGAGTCATGTACCATAATGTTCATTGCAGCTCTATTTACAATAGCCAGGAAATGGCAGCAACCTAAGTGTCCATCAACAGATGAATGGATAAAGAAGACGTAGCACATATATGCAATGGAATATTACTCAGCCATAAAAAGAAACGAAATTGAGTTATTTGTAGTGAGGTGGCTGGACCTGGGGTCTGTCATACAGAGTGAAGTAAGTCAGAGAGAGAAGAGTAGCACATATATGCAATGGAATATTACTCAGCCATAAAAAGAAACGAAATTGAGTTATTTGTAGTGAGGTGGCTGGACCTAGAGTCTGTCATACAGAGTGAAGTAAGTCAGAAAGAGAAAAACAAATACCATATGCTAACACATATATATGGAATATTAAAAATTTAAAAAAAAAGGTCATGAAGAACCTAGAGGCAAGACAGGAATAAAGACGCAGACCTACTACAGAACGGACTTGAGGATACGGGGAGGGGGAATGGTAAGCTGGGACAAAGTGAGAGAGTGGCATGAACATATATACACTACCAAATGTAAAATAGATAGCTAGTGGGAAGCAGTCACATAGCACAGGGAGATCACCTTGGTGCTTTGTGACCACCTAGAGGGGTAGGTTAGGGAGGGTGGGAGTGAGATACAAGAGGGAAGAGATATGGAGATATATGTATATGTATAACTGATTCACTTTGTTATAAAGCAGAAACTAACACACCATTGTAAAGCAATTATACTCCAATACGGATATTAAAAAAAATGGGTGAAATATATGGTATGTGAATTATATTTCAATAAAGCTTTTTAAAATAAATCAGTTATATTTCTATATACTAGCAAGGAACATGAGGAAAATACATTTTTAAAAAACAATACCACGTAGTAGAAGACCAAGTGATGGAGAGGATATGGAGCAGCTAGAATCTTCTTGCATTGCTGGTGGGGGTTTATACTGGTAAAATCACCTTTGAAAACTATTTGGCAGTATCTCCTAAAACTTAATAAATGCCCAGGCTATGAGCCAACAATTCCACTCCTATGTATAACATCCATGGGAGATGAGTGCTTATGTCCACAAAATCATGTTCAAGATTGCTCATAACCACTTTAATAATAACAAGAAGTGGAAATAACCCTTATGTCCATCGAGAGTAGAAAGAATAAGTAATTTGTGACTTACTCATACCTTGAACAGTACTTAGCAATTTAAAAGAATGAACTACTTTGAAATGTACCACATTGTAAAACTTACTAGATATAATGCTGAGTGAACAAAACTAGATACAAATGGGCACAGCCATATGATTCCATTTATAGGAAATTCAAGACGAGGCTAAATTCAATCTGTGTTGATAGAAGTCAGAAGAGGGGGCATGTGTAAATGAGAGTAAAAGTAAGACTCTCTAGGAACATGAAGAAGCTTCAGGAGTACTGCAGATATTTTATAACTTGATCTAAGTATTTTGTAAATATGTAAAAATTGATCAAACTGTACACTTAAGATCTATGCACTGACACTTCAAGTTTAAAATGTTTTAAAGAAAAATTTATATGGGAGCACCCTTCTCGTTGCTAGATGGGACGCTTCTCTGTTTATGGATTGCCTAATAAAGCCAATTAGATCATTTTAAAAGTTATATGATTTAGCGTTTAATTTTTCACTCTTATGGAAGGAGGTTTTTACAATGGCAAATGCAAAAGCCAAGTGGTAGTAGATTGAGGAGTGGATACAGGGGTGAAGAAGTAGAGTCTGTGTGTGTAGACTAATCTTTCAATATGTTTAATAATTAAAGGAAGAAAGAATATGAACTTGAGAAGTAGGATCAAGAGAATAAATTTCTGTTACTGGTTCAAGGAAGGAGACACTGGTATATATGCTTGGAAGTTAGGGGAAAGAACAGAATGCAGAGAGATGATGAAAGAACTAGAATTGATGGTTTAGCACCATGGACAGAAGCTCAAGCTTCTATGTGTCTCAACTCAGTCACTTAATCTTCATAACACTTTGCCCTTGCCACTTAAACTGTTCAAGATCAGTTCCTCAGCTATAAAATGGAAGGAAATGATTTTAACTTTCTATAGTGTTTACCTAATTTGAGTTCAATAAATATCTATTAAACCAGTCCAAGGAGATTAGGAAGAAAATAATTAAGAACACAGGTAGAGGAATTGAACTTATGAAATATCAGGAAGGAAGGAAATAATGGATTAAAAGGAAATGCTCGGGCTTCCCTGGTGGCTCAGTGGTTGAGAGTCCGCCTGCCAATGCAGGGGACACAGGTTCGTGCCCCGGTCTAGGAAGATCCCACATGCCGCGGAGCGGCTGGGCCCGTGCCATGGCCGCTGAGCCCGCGTGTCCGGAGCCTGCGCTCCGCAACGGGAGAGGCGGCGGGTCCGGGCGCTGCCCGCCGCAAGGGGAGAAGCCACAACAGTGAGAGGCCCGCGTACCAAAAAAAAAAAAAAAAAAAAAAAGGAAATGGTATGTTTTAAATAGATAGCATGTGAGCAGAAAAACTAAGTTAACAGTAGATTCTTTACTTTTTCACAGTGAAACTGTCTTTTACTAAAATAGAGCCAAATTCAATGCTTACATAAGAATCCTCAAACCCCTTATAAGACTGAAGGAAATACTAAGATTCTGACTTTGCAGTATCATAATATTAGAATAGAAAAACCCGTTTTCACTAGTGCTTATTTTCATTATAACCCTTTCCCCCTATGGAAAGTGAAGGGGATACCATTTGCATTCTAATAAAATGAAATATATGAATGATAATGTCAGTCTGGAATAAAACTATTACAAACAATAGCTATTATAAAATATTGGACTTGGCAGTATTTAGTGGTTTAATGCTTTTAAGCATAGAGAAACTACACTGCTTTACCTTTACGTATGGAAACAAATTTTAAAAACCCTATTAAAAAGCAAAGAAAGAGATAAGTGTAAATTATACCAAAGAGTTTGCCTGTTCTGAAGGCTTGGATATTCCCATATGTTGCAATTTAAAACACTTTTTAAATGTTAAATGAATGTTTACCTTTACTTATTTAAGGGAAATGTACTTCCTTTCATTGGGTGTAAGAGGAAAACAAATCTGGAGGTGTCTCCTTTCAACAAGGCTTTTCTTTCCCAGTTATTTCCAGATCCTAAAGGAGAGGAGGAGTGTGACAAGCTGAGAAATGCAGGTGCAAGTAATTGACTAGGCAAGTGTTCTATTGTCATAGAAGCAAAGCACATCAAATTAATGAGGCCCACAGAGACCCAGAAGGCTGCAGCCAATCAGAATCCTGCCTTGGCATGCTTCAGCATGTGCTTTGGGCGACCTGGCAGCCCTTTTGTTTGTATCCCAGACAACCTAAAATTTCCAGGAAAGAGAAATCATCTTCATATCCTTACTGTGTGCAAAGATAGGTTTTCATAGAGCACATGTTTAAAGCCGAAAAGTCACTATTTGAGCTCTATGCCAATTGTAGGAGAAAAATGATTCAATGAAACTTTTTTAGCTTTTTCTTGATGATGTTTGTTAGTATAAAGTGTATTGTTTAAAATGTGGAAAAGCACCTAAGAGTCAAAAAAATTGATTTCCTAATGTTGCCATTGGCCACTTTTCTCTTTGGGCAAGTCATGTTACTAGCTCTCTGAGCCTCTGTTTCCTCTTCTATAAAAACGAAATAATTGGATTGATGGTCTCTTCCTTCCACTCCAAAATTCTACCAAGTACAAAAATGAATTTCTAAAAAAAATTATCTATAGTTTGAAAAATGAATTGTCTCCTTCTTTTAAAAGGTGAGCAATGGTGGGGTGGTTTTTTTTGCGGGGGGGGTTGGTTTTGGTTTGTTTGTTTGTTTAATATCACTACCTCCAGCCTAAAAAGCCTGTAGATCTAAAAGAAATGGTTATGGCACAACGTTTTTAAAAATTAAGATTTCAATAATATAAGATCAATTGCATATGGACAAGAATAAGACAATAATGCATAAAAGTAAAAATAATTGCTACAGTAATGAGAAAGTTTTTTTTTTCTTTTAACTGATGTTAGTTGCAATAGCGTAGAGAAAATACTCTCAGGTCTTTGACTATTGGGAATAAACTGGTACTTCTGGGACTCAGATCCAAATCTCCACTTGGCTTCTGCCTCTGTTGGCCCCACCACACTCCATGGTAGAGGCTGATGCTGTAGCATATGCTGGAAATATTGTTGCTACAGGTACAGATCCAGGCTCACCCAGAGCTCTCTGCTTCTAGTGGCGAAGGCAACACTCCCAGGAAAACCAGAGAGGCCAGCCATGACTTCCCAAGGAAAAGAGAAAATGTATGAAGAGAGGATATTTTTATGGATGTCTTTCCTAAAATGAAAAGATAAGGTTGGGTACTTGGGTAGTGGGTAAGGACCTTAAAAATTCAGTTGATTTTCTAAGGATTTAAAGTATAAATAGAGTGGCCCAGTAGATAGAGTTTATGCCTCTTGGAACAAAGTCAAATATAACTAGCCATGATCTCACATGAATAGTGTAATCTAAGCACATGAACAGACTGGTCCCAAATAAGAACATCGCAGGAATGATAACTTACCAACCTATCCCTCTGTGCCTTGGTAGAGGTGAAGTGGGCTAATTAGTTGGAAAATTATTCAATAAGTAATAAATGCTTTCAAAAATAAGGCAGGTTGTTTTTAATTACTGAAAACATAATCCCTTGTTGTTTAAGTGTTTGCTCTCTTCCTTGCTTTAGCTCTGCTAACTGGTTATATGATTTAACTGCAGGAGGCAGGACTTCTGGAATGATGTTGTGAGTAACTCAGTGAAACCTCCTTCCTGGAGAGATATCTATTAAGCTGGTCGAAGTTAACAACAACAACAACAAATTATCCAAAGTCTTTGGAGATTGGCAAAAAGGCTTACAAGAAATTTAGAAGCAATTATCTAACAAAATCTATGGAAACTCAATAAGAACAGTAGGAGGCTATGGCATTTGAGAATGGGACTATACCCATCCACCACCAACTCTGCCTCTCAGAACTATTTCAGCAGGCCCAGCAGGCTCAGAAGCCAAGTGGCAGTTTCCATTTCCCCAGCTCTCTGTTAGAGAAGAACTATTCTGGCGGTTTCAGCAGTTAGTGGACATCAGCAGATCCCTTTCCCACAGCTCTGGGCTGCTGGGGGGCCTATATTTAGCTATTGGTGACAGCTGGGTGGAACATATTGACTCCCACATTGACACCCACATGAGCATGAGAGCTGGTGGAGAGTGCAGCCCCCTTTCCTGCACAGCTCTGAGCTGCTCCAGTGGGCCTGACAGCCAAGTGGAAGCTCCCATCTCTCGTAGCTTCCTAGGACAGAGACCATGTGGCAGCTGGTGAATATCAGCAGTCCCCTGCCTCTCCAGCGCTGAGTTGCAGAAGATCCATACTGGGTAGTGGCCACAACCAGACAGCGGCACCTGTTCTTGCCTCTCCCTACCCACATACAAAAACAGAGTCCTGTCTTCATAGGATCTAGGTGGGGCAGCAAGTGAAGAATAAGTTCTCCATCCCCCAACCAGTTCCTCCTCCACAGGACACAGGTTCTGCCCATGAGAGGGTCACAAAAGTCTCAAAAGAGTGGCAACAACTTGTCTATGCTAAGGGACTTAACTGTAATTGAATCAGAATGTGGCTAATGCCCCAGGGTTTACCAAAAACAATAAAGCAATCAGCTAGCAATTACTGGAAGCTACAGAGGGTATGCTATGAATAGAGGAAGTCAAAGAGATGGGCAGCTAAACCGACAATTACCTCTGATAATCAAAACTGTGCCCTCTCAGAGGAGACAGAGGCTGTGCATTTCAGGGGAAATGGATCTCACTGAACTAGTCCAACCAAAGCACTAAACAAATAAAGAAGCAAACAACAACAAGCCGGTAATTGCAAAGGATCAGTATCCAGAGTTGCCACAATGTATGTATGGAATATATGAGAGACTCAAAAGAAACAGAAACCCATAAACAAGGGGGGGTGGGGAAAGCAGGCAATAGAAATTGTATTTGAGGGGACCCAGATGTTGGAGTTAGCAAAGACTTCAAGGCAACTATTATAAATATGTTCAAAGATCTAAAGGAAACCAGTCTTAAAGAATTAAAGGAACAAATGATGACCAAATAGAGAATATCAACAAAGAGCCAAATTATAAAGCCAAAATAATGGAAATTCTGGAGTTGAAAAGTATAATAACCAGAAATGAATATTTCACTAGAGGGGGTCAGCAGATTTGAGCTGGCAGAAGAATCAACAAACTTGAAGACTGTTTTACAGACTGCATAATCTCTATAAACCTGAGGACAAAAAAGAATGAAGAAAAAGGAATAAAGTCTCAGAGAAAGATGGGACACCATTAAACACACTAACATATGCATAATGGGAGTACCAGAAGAAAAGGAGAAAGAAACATTTGCAGATAGACAAAAACTGAGAATCTGTTGTTAGCAGACCCCCCTTACAAGAAATACTAAGGGAAATTATTTAGATTAAAAGCAAGAATATCAGACAGTAATTTGAATCCACATGAAAAGAAAGTGCCAGTAAAAGGTATTCTGTTGGTAATTATAAAAGATAGTTTAATTGCATGTTTTTTTCACTTAACTGATTTAAAAAGCAATTGCATAAGACAATATGTATATAATTGTACTGTTGGGCCAATAACATATAGAAATGTAATGTATTTGACAATAGCAGCACAGAAGAGCTTTGTAAAAACAAAGCCATATTGGAATAAGAAAACGACACCAGATGGTAACTCAAAGCCATGAGAAGAAATTGAGAGACCCAGAAACAGTAAATAAGAAGGTTAATGTAACAAACTTTATAAATATATACTTGTCTTCCTTTCTTCTCTCAGCCCCTTTAATTTAGTTGTGGTTCTCCTTAACCATTGAGGAGCAAGAGGTGTTCCCAAACATGCTTTAAATTATTATGACCAAATGGGACAACTATAGTACCTGCTATACCTGAGAAACCTTAGCATTTCCATGACGTCATATAAAATATAGTCACAGACATATGTAGAATATAGATATGTTTCCCCATTTTATTTACCCAATTCCTAATTAGCAAGAGTCCTCAAACATAACTACCAGATAGTTACCAATGAATATAGCCTTAGAATGATATTTATCTGGTAAGCATTAAAGCAAAATCCAAATACTATTTGCTGCCAATATGACTCATTTTTCAAAGAACATTCTCTTCTCATTTATTTCTACACATGCATGCCATTTAAGGATATAAATATGCTCTCCCATGGAGCAAATGAGCTTTCTCAATGAAAAATGGAGAAAAACGTTAGTCTCAACATGTTGGTTTTCTTCTAAGATCTGGCTTTTGTCACAGTACACTATTTGTTCCCTATCATCAAAATCTGTCACACCATATCTTGAATAATTTTGGCTTTTTTAGCTTTCTCTTAACATTATAAAATAATAAAATAGCAGTTTAGACTATTCATGTTTTGGTAAACAACTAAAATATAAACTGTCTAGACTTCCAAAAGTGAGGAAAAATAGTATTCCTTAACCTAAAATTTTTCACCTCTCAGACCATCTATAATCTGCTGGAGATTATATAAGCCACATATATGTTTGTTAATCCAGCATTTCACACTTTAGGAAATCTTTATATACACTTGAATAATTAGGATTTATTGGTATCATTTAAAATGGGTCCAGGTGAGAGTTGCATGGCAAGGTGAGGTTATATTCTAACAGATTTCTATGGAAGCAAACAAGTCTGAGAAGGTTTAGAGTCTCCTTTTCTTCAAAAATTAAGTATAATACACACTCTCTGTTCTATCAATAGGCCAAGCAATGATTAGAGACAAGACTTAATTTAGTGGTGCATCATGGTCCACATGCTGAAAAATTTACTACAAATAACATCACCTCTTAGCTACTGTGCAGAGAAGTTTTACACACCTTAGCTGTATTAACCTTAACAATTCTAGTTCCCGAAGATGTAACACTCATATTTATCACCACATGCCATAACATAGATTAAGTTCCTTAGATACATTATATGTGGCTTATATTTCAGGGGATACATCTTCAAGTTTGCTCTGGGTGTAATACATCTTCAAGTTACACTCTGTGTGTAAAAGCCACAAGTTGTGTCAACAGGGCTTTTATAAACATCTCTGAATTCCACTGAGCATCCAAATATTATGTTCATGAATTCACTTCTAATCACTCAAGCCAGCAAGCTGCCTTTCTCCAAATCCCAAAGTCCTGAGGGGCGTGAGTGTTCATGAGGGTCAGTGAACTACAGATTCTGTAGAGATTTAAGAAGACAGAAGGTCAGTGGTAACTCTGTGAATTTAGAAAAGGATATCACATTGTTTTCCATTTGCCCTGAAGATTAAAAAGAGAAGAAGACTTGAGTAACAGATGCCAGACACAAAGAAAGCTTCCCACATTTTGAGTGACAAGATACAGAAAAAAAAACTACTAAGAGCCACATTTGGGAAGTTCTACCTTTATCATAAGGAGACCGTGTCTTCTGAGAGAATTTCCAATACAATTCCTCTGTGAGATGAGTGATGGAGGAGATACATTACAGGTCTCTTCCCAGTCTACGACTCCATGAAACTATCTTCAAGAGTAAGAGAAACCACCGACTACATCTGGTTTCTGAAGTCACAAGACCTTGGTAACATCAAGGTAATATTCCCTGCTTTTGATACATATGCAGATAAACCTCTTCGAAATTCCTTTGTTTAACTTTAACCTTTACCACAAAGATTTCTCTCATTTAGCCTCTGCTCACTCAATCCTATGTGTATTGAAAGTGGAGGGTAGGAGGGAATTATATTACAATTATATTGTGATTACTATCATCACAATTATATTGTCTTCCTCCCAAGTTCATTATTTAATATCCCAAATCTAAATAATTAATAAGAAAGCATAGCTGTCAACTCTGCTCCATTAGTACAATTAACAAAAAATGGGATATTTAAAATATAATCTCATTTTTATACTTATCTCTCATGGAATTTTCTTAAATTTGGTTTTAGGCTGGAAAAAATGTGAAATATCAAAAAACAGTTATGACCACATGCCACACAGAATACTCAAGAAGAATGCAACAGCTTATGACCAACAAAATGCTGAGTTTCAGTGATCCACATAGAATGTTTAATACCTTTCTGAAGATATATAATCAAAGTAACAAAGGTACATCATTTTTTAGGATACACACACATTTGTCTCACTAATTTGTCTCACTAGAAAAAAACCATAAGAGTCAGTAGCAGATAAAGGAAAGCTCAGGTGAATTATACTCCAGCATTTAAAAAAAAGACATGCTACTTAACAGATGTCTTTCAACAATTTGTCGAAATTCTGAAAACTATTAGATCCATGAATCTTCTTATACCCCATAATCAGATAAAACTTCTTTAAAAGCATCTCTTTGTCTTATTAAAAGAACAATTTACAGTAATTTAAATCACATTACCAAAAGCCCATCATAGCTCTTTCCCTTTACATATCCTTATCTCAAACATAATTTCTACAGCTTGGCAGTGTGTAAAATCCTGTATTCTTTCTGCAAAAAAAAAATTATCAATTTCCTCACCATGGCATACACTATGCATCACACATCAGAGGGAAGAGCCCTCCCAATAATGAGAAAGTTTTAAATTATATTCAGAGTAATTTGGTATCAATTAATATTGAAGAATCTATCTAGAAGATTCATCTGAACTAATGTCCTTAACCCAGACAAGACTGCATTCATCTTCTTCCCACTTTGTCCTCACCTCCTTCTCCAGTCCTACTTTTACTTAGATTAAAAAACTCAGTTCTGTTTTCCATATCCAGTCCCAAATTTCCCCCAACTCTACAGATATCGTTCTTCATTTTGGCACAGACAGCAGCAGAAAAAAAAGGCTTAACTGGCAACTTTAATCCAGTCCTCTCTTCCCACAACAAGCTCACCAACAACCCCTAATAAACATAATAAAAATAGCCAATATTCATTGAGCATATTTCTATTGGCCCTGCTCTAAATGCTTCTCCTATGTTATCTCCTTGCATCTGTATAACATTTGTACAAAATAAAGACTAATATTACCTCCATTTTATGGATGATAAAACTGAGGCACAGAGAACTTGAGAAATTTGCCCAAGGGCAAACAGCTAAGTTACAACAGAACTCGGATTTGAACCCAGGCATAATCTGGCACCAGAAACTATGTTATTACTAACTATGCTATATTGACTACTGGTCTTTTAAAAAAAAAACCAGAATGCTTATTATGCAAACAGTGTCGAGCCATATGAAACAGATGTACGGGGTAAGGTAAAACAACATATTTTGCTGTAAAAAAAAGCCACTTCAAGATAATTCCTTATTCTCTTTGTCCTAGTAGATTTTTCTGATACCAAAAAGCTAACAGGTAAAGTTATTAAAATGTGTTTTATAGACACTTCAGTGGACAAGAACTACATTAAGATCTCATTAGCACTGCCTTAACAAACCTTTCGAATAAGATCGCCAAATCTTTTGAGTGTCCTATAGACTGAATGTTTGTGTCTCCCCATCACCACCCCCTGATTCATATGTTGAAACCTAATCCCCAGTGTGATTGCATTTAGCATAGGACCTTTGGGAGGTTATTAGGTCATGAGGGTGGAGCCCTCACAAATAGGATTAGTGTCCTTATAGGAGACCCCAGAGAGCTCCCTTGCGCCTTCTGCCATGTGAGGCTACAGAGAGAAGGCAGCTGATTGTGACCCAGGAAACTGGCCTTCACCAGGTAACAAACCTACCAACACCTTCATCTTGGACTTCCCAGCCTCCAGAACTTTAAGAAATAAATATTTGTTATATAAGCTACCTGGTCTATAGTATTTTTGGTATAGCAGCCTGAAGAGACTAAGACAGACAGAATGCATTAATTTTTTTTCTTTCAATGATATCTTAGTACTGATGACACTCAAAGAAATTGAAGTAAACTGGTGGCACTGTGAAAAAGAAAATTCTGATTTATCCTGTCAGTTGTCATGGATTCACATGTGCCACATACATTGAAATCTGAAGGTTGGAGCAGGTGCAGTTGAGATAATATAAACCAGTTGAGTCTCTGGATGACTGACTGCCTTTGGTGGGTTCCAGGATTTTTTTTTCTTTTTTTAATTAACAGCCAGAATGCTCCTAAAAAACAGAAATGGCCTGAGATGCAGAGCCATCCGTTATGTAAAGGTAGAATAAATAGAGGGGATTTTTCAAGGCCTCAACATTTAGGGTCTTCAAGGTGCTAGTGACTAGGCAACAATGCAAAGAAACATCCAGTTATAAAAAGAACTTTCTCTACCACCTTGTGCTAAGAAAGCACACCTGAGGCTCAAATATACAGAACTGGTCCCTGATATAATTTCTCTTCATTGTCTCTGCAAAGGAATGACCTTGTTGCTCCCTTATTCCATACATTCTCTCAGGCCAAAATTGCATAGCTTTATCCCCCCTTCAAGAGGTTTCCCAGGCAAAAACTGATGGAGGAGAGTTTGGTATTGTGGAAAGATCATGGGCCTGGGGACTGAGAAACCAGGTTCTAGTTGCAAGTCACCAAAAAGCTATGTGATCTGAGCACTCTTTGTCCAAACTGGGCCTCAGTTTCCTTTATCTGTGAAACGGGAAGACTTGCGGTAAACGAAAATGAGCTCTAAAATATCTTCCACTTTAAAAAATATTTGATTATCCTAGACTCACAAAAAATAAGGGGTCAACAACTTAACTGCAAATGCTACCTCTGAAATGACTTATGCTTAGTGATCACATTTTTAGCTGATTTAAATATCACTTCCTCAGAGAAGTCTTTGTGACCACTATATGAATGGAGCACCTTCCCCCATCCTTATCCCTCTACTCCATTGTTTTTCTTCCTAACACTTTCACCTGATAGCATGTGTATGTCCATATTCTATCTTCCCCTTGGGGAGGGTACAGACTTGGAACTCTTTCTGTATCCTCATTACCTGGGACAGTGCTTGATATTGGTTGAAATAAAGAATTTTGTCACTCCCTAATTATTCTATTTTAGCAGTCTGGTTTTTAATACACCTATTTCAAATAACAATTTAATCTCTAGTCCTTAAAACTCAGAACATTAGCATCTCTTGATTATTACACATTTCATTGTCATAAGTCAAATCAAAGTGAATCTGATTAAAAAAAAGCAAAGAAACCGGGGCTTCCCTGGTGGCACAGTGGTTAAGAATCCACCTGCCAATGCAGGGGACACGGGTTCGAGCCCTGGTCCGGGAAGATCCCATGTGCGGCAGAGCAACTAAGCCCATGCACCACAACTACTGAGCCTGTGCTCTAGAGCCCAAGAGCCACAACTACTGAGCCCGCACGCCTAGAGCCCGTGCTCCTCAACAAGAGAAGCCACTGCAATGAGAAGCCCACGCACCACAACGAAGAGCAGTCCCTGCTCGCCGCAGCAGCAAAGACCCAATGCAGCCAAAAGTAAATAAATAAATAAAATTAATTTGTTTTAAAAAAAAAAAGCAAAGATACCAAAAAAGGTTTTCATTGGACTAGTGCTGGAAATAAAAGTAGCTTTGAAGTTGGAAAAATGTTGTTTAACTCTTGTTCTCAAGGTTTTTGTTTTTTTCCCTTACAGGTTCAGTTGGACAGATATTTCTTGACAGTGAACAACGAGGGAGGTACTAGAAGGTCAAAGATGAATAAGACATGATCTATACCTTACGTGTAGAGTTGAGTAGGAATAACAAAGAAATAGACCACTTACGTTACTTCAGGAACAGACAAAAGAAAAATTTAGAATAAATGGAGCCTTCTGAAATGTGTAGTTCTTGAAACATAACCAGTCTACTTTTCAAATTTTTATATAAGAGCAATTTCTTCCTACATAGATGTGTGAAACCTCAAATAGAAAAGTACTTCACTATTTAGCAAGGTTAAAATTTTCTTTTGCTTCTATATATGATTTTTACTATGCATTTTAATATTCAATTTGTTCACATTAGTTTAAATCAGTCCCATTAATGATGTTGGAGGAGGTTAATATTGCAGTAATTTCCATGCTGGGTATTATATGGGAGAGCAGAAAAAGCACCATAAAAACAATGGAGGGTACAAACACTTGTTGACTTAGATGGTTTTTCCTTCACTTTTCTCATTTTGTAGATGCTTAGCACACCCACCATATACTATTCAAGGGGAAAAATTTAATTACAGACTATAAATAATAGTTACAACATACGATGTATAATTACTACATATGCTGTGTATAATTAATTATAAATCTAGACTACAATTCAAATTATATTTAATTTATAGTGCATTTTGCCACTTATTAAGAATTATAGTAAAAGAAAGAAGATGGAATTCCTGCTAAAATTAGGGATTTGACTATTTGTGAATTTCAATTATGTCTCTAGAATTACCATGAATAGAGGAAAAAGGCAAAGTCTGGGAATTCTAGTCCCAGGTGGCTAGTACAGTCACCCTTAGAAGGGCCCTTTAAACTTCTCTCAGCCTAAGTTTCTTCATCTGGGGGAGAAAAAAAAAAAAAAGAGAGGTTGAAGAAGATAATTTCCATGGTTTCTTCAAGTTCTAAGTGTTCTAAGCATGTGTTATGAATAATTAAAAACTTGCTATTATCTCTCCAAATAATTGAAGTACAAACCACTACTTGTGGTCTGTGAGCGATCCAGACTTTTCCCTGGGTAAACATCATCAGCAGTATTATTCAAGGTAAGCTACTTTTGTGGAAATACAAACCTTACAACATAGAAAATTTTTTAAAACATTAAAACTTACCTATCAGAACAAGTTAAATGAGGCTACTGGCTATCAAAAGACGGCATATACTAGTGGTGTCCAAACCTGGGTAGTAATCAGAATCACTAGGAATTTTTTTTTTTTTTAACGGAATCAGAGTATCTCATCATGGGGCCCAGGATTTTTTTTTTTTAATTTCCTCCTGTGATTTTGATGTGTAGTCAAATCTGTGAACTGCTGTTATAAACAATAAATGTTATGAGTTCTGAACACTGAGGGACCCCTGTGCTCTAAATTAGTTTGGGAAAGCTAATAATCATGTTTATTATTGAAATTGATTTATAATTTTTTCTTGATCAGCCAGTAATTGTACAAACAAAACTGAGAGTAGTAATTCCTTAGGGGTACAATAATCAACCAGACTTTTCATACAACAAGTGAATTGCATTCAAACAGACTCATATATTCTCCCTCAAATCTCATAACAATAATAAGTATTACACCTTATATCAGTATAGTGTTTTATGGATTATATTGTGCTCCACATGAATTCTCATTTGAATCTTAGTTGTTATACCCATTTTAAAAATCAGAAAATTAAATCTCAGAGATAATCATTCCAGGATCACACAAATAAGTAGAAGCTTAAGTTTAAACAAAAGCTTTTCTGACTCTAAATGCTTCTTATCTAATCTCATAAACAGTAAAATCTGTTCTCGACATAAGATACCATCTAAAGCCATACCATATTAAACTACTATTTTTATAACTTAAGTTTATCTTTAATTTAGGCAGGTAAGAAATTTTTTCTCAAAGACTTGCATATACTTTTAATTTATATGACTTCTAAGTCTGAATCACTCTTACCTCAACAGCTCAAAATTAATATTCAGAGTGATCTTAATTCTACTTTTTAAGCTCCATCCAAAAACCTGGGGAAAACTCTCTACTAGGCATGACAGTGGGTGAAAACGATCTCTCCCATTAGGAAGCAAACTAGCCTGAATGCCACAGAAGAAAGTTTTATAAATAAAAACAGAAAACCAAAAACTGTAGCTGTCATCCAAGAGAAAATTCCACAGGGGCATCCTTTAATAAGAGCAGAGATCCTGAGACAGAACAGAAGAGCACAGACTTTGGAGTCAGATGAACCTGGGTTTAAATGCAGGCTGTGCCACTTAATAGTTATGTCTGCTTGGGCAAGTCATCTTACAAATGAAGATATATAGAATATATCCTATTGTACTAGTTTTCTATCTCTGCTGTAACAAATTACCACAAATTTAGCAGTTTAACAACACAAATTTATCTTGCAGTTCTGGAAGTCAGAAGTCTGAAGCAGATCTCACTGGACTAAAATAAGAGGTTGTCAGGGTTGCATTCCTTTTGGAAGTTGTAGGCCGAATCCACTTCCTTGCCTTTTCCAGCCTCTAGAGAATGCCTGCTTTCCTTGGTTTGAGGCCATGTCCATCTTCCAAGCTAGAAGTGACTGGTCAAGTCTTCCTCTCTCTGCATCACTCTGACACTGGCTCTACTACCTCCCTCCTCCACCTTTAAGGATCCTTGTGATTGGGCCCACCTGGATAATCCAGAATAATCTCCCTATTTTAAGGTCAGCAGATTAGTAACCTTTATTCTATCTTCAACCTCAATTCCCCTTTACCATGTAATAGAACATAATCATTCACAGGTTTCAGGAGATACAAAATATTAAGAGGCAGAGGCAAATCAGAGAGAGGTCTGAGATATTGTCTGGCACCCTAGGTTCCTTCCTACTTTGGACATGTGCTCTTTGGCCCAGAATAATAGATGGGATCTCTAAGGAAACCACACATAGTGGGGAGTACTTAAGTATGAAAGATCTCCATTTTATTCCCCCAGATAGTTGTATGACATTTGCCAGGGAGCCATGTCTGTTAAATTCATAGATTGTTGGTTGGGGTGTTTTTTTAATTGTTTGTTTGTTTATTTGTTTTAGGATATATCTAAGGACTCAGTCACTTTTCCATTTGTCCAAAAATTAAATATA
Source organism: Physeter macrocephalus (assembly GCF_002837175.3). NCBI lineage: Eukaryota > Metazoa > Chordata > Mammalia > Artiodactyla > Physeteridae > Physeter > Physeter macrocephalus. The sequence goes on from NC_041232.1 coordinate 34,393,162, forward strand.
GATGATCTATTCTGTGTTCTGGGTTTTACTGAAAAATATGAGAAATCCTCTAGAGTCTGACAAAGCAGGATTTTTTCAGGACTGTCATTGGGATCAAAATGCCTAGGTTTTCATTTCATTTACTGGTAAATAATAAGAATCTTTCTGAGTGTTAATTTCCTGGTCTGTAAAATAGAAATATTAATATCTGTGTTACATGTTTACTGTAAGGATAGAAATCATCTTAAGTTACCTAATACCATTTTCAGTACATATTGGCACACAATAAGTGGTAGTTATTATTTTATCCTATAGAATAAATGTTTCTACCCCTTGACACTGTCCCAATTGACTTCAGTTTTATTGCCTCTGCTTAATTTAGCCATACTTAAGTTCAAAGCCTCCAGGAATAAAGTCTTCATGTTTTTTAGGGGAATAAATTCCTCCTCCTCCTCTAGAGTTTACTTTCTGCTCTGAGGAACAGGATGTCAGTACCAGCAACTTTATAGATATGGAACAAAAGTGGTGATTTACCCATGATATTCTTCAAAACTGGCCTGGTGCTCCTTTTCCAAAGTACTACTCCCTCCTCTCTCAAGGACTCCAAGAGTTTATCCATTGTCTTGCAGCTCATTTCTCTTGAGCCGTAGATGAGCTTAACAAACCTGTCTTACCATGCCATGTACAACCACCATACCAAATCCGATTTCCTTCTAAGCATGTTCCAAAACTAGCCTACCTTGAGACCTTATAATTTTTCTAGGAAAGAGCACATGATTCTTGCATCTAGATAACTAAGGTTACTTATCCAAATAAACTTAGCCTCAAAACTGTTAGCAGAGGGAAGGAAAGTCAAGTGAGATAGTAAGACAGGTAAATAATATAGTAAATTCTCAAATATTAACAAATGTGAAGAGACATTTATTATTGTTTTCTGATCCCCTTTTTCTGGCACAGAAATGACTCCCTTAATATGTACCAATCATTGTACCAGACCCTTTTGTCATACACTTGTTTAAAGTTGGAATTCGGCCAAAGTCAAGCTAATCAAATTTCTAACATAACCACTAGTCTGAAGTCTTCATGGCCATATAAAGAGCCACAGGCCACTGCCAAATGACTAGTCTGTTCCCTCTTCAGTCAGATTCCCAGAAAGAGAATATGATCGCCCATTATCAAGTAAACGCATTGAGCGGTTTTGGTCAGGTGTCCATCTCTATCCAATATTGAGTTGAACAGTGAAATTGCAAAAAGAACTAGGAGTTGCCAAAAAAAAAAAAAAAAAGAAAGAAATCTTTTAGAACTGTAATCCTAAAATTGAATGAATAAACAGTATTAAATAAAATGCATCTGAATAGAAAGTGTAACTCACATAGTAGTTTGAAGTTGACTGATATTGCTTAAAATAAAAGGATAATCAAAGGTTCTTTGATTTTAGTAGCATAGCATAGCCGTGGCTATGAATTACTTGAAAGTAAACTATGAACGTATGTTCCCAGGACCAGGCTACGTCAGAAGTATTTCCTGAAGGAGTTAGTCTTCCATGTGATACTTCCAGCAAAACATTCCCTGCCAATAATGGCTGGTTTTCCATAAGAATTGAATATTACCTCTCCCCTTCCACCAGGTGCATAGACAGAGGATAGCAGATAGCTGAGGGTAGAAATGCCACCAGAAAGGACAAGGAAGCCCTTGAAATAAGCCAAAAGAGTGGGGTCCTTAACAACCAGCAAAGTCCTGGCTTTGACCTAAAAGGGTCTAGAGTGAGAACATTAAAGTCCCAACAACTTACCTAGCAACAGGAACTTCAATTCTCTAGAGGCCAACAGCCAGAGTTTCTGAAGAAGTAGATCAAGACATTGTGAAATGGATCCAGAAATTAGGATAAAGGAGGATCCCACAGAACTGGGCCAACAGAACAACATGTGCTGCATTAAGGATGACTGGCCAGTGAAGAGATGCCAACTTTCCAGGTAAAAAAAGGTTTTGATGGTCTAAAAAGCTCACAATGTAAGCAAAAGACATGCAGACAGCTATGTCTGCTTTGTAAACATTAATTATAACACCCCACAAATTGTGTGAATCAAATAATTCTCTTACAATCCCTTTTGCTAGAAGGTACTGCCTTAAGTATCTTGTTAGGTATTGTGGAACCTAAAACAGCTAAAATCTAAGTGGACCTGACCAGCGATATCCTTTCTGTATTGGTGTGCATGTAAAAACTGAATAATCCTAATTGATTCTACCTTTGCTCCCACCTGCTGGGTTCAAAAAATAGGTTAAAATTTGCTAAGAGGGTAGATCTTATGTAAGTGCTCTTACCACACACACACACACACACACACACACACACACACACACACACACACACACATAAATGATAATAAAGGGGGAGGAGGAAACTGGAAGGTGACAAATATGTTTATGACCTGATGGTAGTGATGGTTTCATGGGTATATATTTATCCCCAAACTCAAGTTGTATACATTAAATATGCACAGCTTTTGGAATATCAATCATATCTCAGTAAAGTGGTTTTTAAAAAGAAGAGTCATCCAGGAAATGTTCTGTCTCTCTTCCTGGTAACTAAAGAACAGTTACTTATAATTTCTTCTCAGGTTTTTTTCAGCTGGGATATTTTAGGTAACAGGAATCGTTGCTTGTTGCCTTATACAATGCATTTCTATGAAATGAAACAACATTTATGACCTTGGATAGAGACTTTTTTAGCTATCAATACTTTGTGTGTTACATTCCTAAGAAACAATTAAAAAAAAAAAAAAACTAGCCCTTGCTGGTGTGGTAAAATCACCATCTCATGATTATATTAGTCATTGCTGCTGAGAAACTGTTGATTGTAGATAAACCCAATCTGTGTATGCATGTGAAGCAGGACATTTATATGAATTTTTTTAATATTTTCAGATAAATAACTCCCTAACACCTTTATCCCAACACATTCCTCCTCTAGCTTGTTTTATTAATAAGCACACTTTATAGAATGCCTTTCTTCAAGTGCATGGCTAAGGAATGAGGGACATGGGGTGGGGAAGATATTGCTAGTACAAGTTGAATACATAAATACACTGATCACACAGCAGTTGACATTACAGTGTGAGAGCAGCTCAGCCCCTGACTCCTACTCCTATCAACTCAATACATATTTATCAAGGCCTTACTCTATACCTAGCACTCTGGTGAGAGGCTGCAGAGAAGAAAGAGAGAGGAAGGAAGAAAGTCAGAGAGGGAGAGTAAACACTGCCCAAGGAATGCTGCCCTATTTGGAAGATGAGACATACATACAGGAAACAACCAAAGATCACTACTCAACTATTGCCATGTTTTCTTCCTCTGACCAATAATTATTTAATATTTATTTAATAATTATTCATTGTCTATCATTACTATTACCACAAGGTATTTAAGAGAACTGGGACTCAAGTCAGTTATTTTTCTCCTATTTCATAGGTCTGGAAAAAGTCTTAATAGGAGAGGAGGGGAAGAAGATAAAATTATTGGTAAAAAGAAAGTATGAGGTTATCTATGATTGTCATTTTCTGTGTCATAACATTTCCATATTACCACAGAAAATCAAATAGCTTTATTGGGTACTATAACATTAAAATATTATATGTAAAATATGATATATAGATATTATTCTACATATACAAAAGTCTCTTTTCAAGGTCCTGGTTTTCTTTAAGAATCAGACTGAGTTACATATTTAGAATATAACAGATCCACAAGGTCTTTAATATTAGGCAGACCTTAATTTGAATACTAATTCCCTGAATTCCTTACTTATGACTCATATAATCAAGGGAAGATAATTTAACTTTTCTGTGCCTCAATTTCCTCTTCTGTCAAATAAAGCTAACTACAGCTAGTTGGAAGGAAATAATGAAGATTAACATAAGTGATATAAATAATTTCACCTAGTACAGAGCCAGGTTCATAACACGTAATTAATAAATGCCAGTTTCCCTTCCCTCTAAGCATAGAGGCGAATATATGATCTAAAGCTTAAAAAGAGAAATATCCAAAAGTAGAATTTGTATGTTGTGAAAATTAAGAAAAGAACACACTGCATTTAATTTAAAATATCATCGTGAAGCAGGCATTTAACTTTAGTGAACATTTGTAGGGAGCTCCTTCACTGTAGGCTCTTGGTACTTAGCACAGACCTCTCTTAGAGTACTTAATATTCTCTTTTTGTGATTAACTGTGTGCATGTCTGTCTCTTCCATCCTATAATGAGCTCTATGAGGTCGACATCCAAATCTTTTATATAACATCGCATTGTTAAATGACTGTAGGCACGTGTGAATGAACAAATGCATAAAAACCAGGAGATAGGAATTCAGAAACCATCTCTGTATGAATAAAATGCACTGCTATACAGCAATGAGAGCCTATGAACTTACTACCTAACCACAAAAATGAAACAAAGTCTAAGTAAAAAAATAAAGACATCTCAATAATGAGGAAAATTCTTGTGTTAGAATATTAAGTGGGAAAAATAAAAAAAGAAAGAAACACAATAAATATTAGTGGTCAAGATCAATCACTGGCTCTTAAAGGACACTTTAAATGCTCATCTTATTTTGATCTCTCTCAATTTGACCTTGACATTTCCTTCTCACTGTACACATTTTTCCTGGACAATCTTCCTTATTCATTTATTCAATCAACATATTATTACTTAAGTGACTCCCATGTGCCAAGCATCCGACTAGACACTGGATACACAGAAGGGAATGAGATGAGCAAAATCCCTGCCCTCACTGATCATGCCAGGAAGACAGGCATTTTAGGAGAGTGTTGAGGGCCAGCGGACTCAGGACAGTGTGTGAGGAGAGGACCTCACTCACTTGGGGAGGAGAGAAAGCCTCTTGGAGAAGGAACTTTCAAGCTGAATCACCAAATATAAAGCCTTAAGAGGAGATGAGGAGGAAATCAGTGGGGGCAGAGGGGGCATTTCATTGCTTTACTTCCATCTATACACTAATCTCTCTCAGATGTGTATTTCGAGCCCAGAAGATTCTTATTACCCCCAAGCTCATACGTGGCCTTCAACCACCTTATACCCAACATGTCCAAACTGAAATCCTTTGTCTCCATTTCCTCCTCTGCATTCAAAAACAGGAGGAGAGGAAGGCCACACTTACTTCATATTTCCAATCCTTCCACTCACCCGATCCAGAAAATTTATGTTATTCTACATTCCTCTCCCTCATCCTCCATATCTATGGGTCACTAAATACTATTCTAACACTTATCTCTCAAAACTCTTCATTCCACAGTCGAAGTTCCAATCCAGGTCCTTTTTTTTTAAAATGGTTAATGTGGTAAATTTTGTGTATATTTTGTCACAATTTTTAAAAAGAGACAAAATAAGAAACTAATAAGGCAATACTTCCAAAGGATGAAGCAAGACGGATGTATTACCAGAGACCTGGGAGAAATTTCTGCCAGAAAAAAATAACTATGAGGGAAACAGTATGTGACAAAGAGTGTCCACAGCTGCTCATGTTCCCATGGTGCCATCCTACATGTTGAAGACTGCTTCCTAGGAACACCTGTGTCTCCTTGCCTGTGAGATTTTTCTAGCCATGAGAGCATCTCCACCTGTTCCTGAGCAAGCTATAAGAGTAAATGTCCCAGGAAGTGGCCCTCAGCCACAATTGGATGAAGGTAAACATCACCTTCCTTGCCCCTCTGTGAGGGTGACTCTGAAGCGTGTTCTACATGCAGCCCAGAGATCCCCAGTAGGATCGGGCTGCAGTCGCCCATCCAGTAACTTGCTTAATAACACACTAGGGGCTTCCTTCTCTTCTCTGTCTCTCTCCCTCATTCCCCTATTCCCTGGAATCACCTCCTAAATAAACTACTTGCATCCAAGTCCTTATCTTAGGGTCTCCTTCTGGATGAATGCAAACTAAGACAATAAAAATTCAAGGTTCTGAAGAAAGTTCCCCTTGCCAACGGCACAGATAGGAAAAACACCATGAGAAAAACATATTCCTTTTAAACATCCAAGAAGCCCAGAGGTGGAGAAAAATTAAATAATATGACACAAACTGACTTTAATACTTTGCCTATATATTTAAGTAAAACAACATATCAAATCATGAAACGTAGAAGAGTGCTTTGCCATGTATTTATTTAATAAATAGATGACTAGCTTATTTAATGCTGAATTTATCATTCTACTGATGTATCTTTAAAGAAAATCTCTTCTTTCTCGGACTCTTTTGTAAATGGCTGTATAATGACATGACACCACTGCAGCATACTTTAAAGCTCTCCTTACTGTATATGCTAAATGGAAGCCTGTTTGCAACTGAAAGCTTACTGAGTACTGTGAAGTACTAACAATATGTTTGCTATTAGCCCTGTGTACCCCTTCTGTCGGAGAATAAAACCATGCTGAGAAAATCTTCAGTTAAATGGTGTTTAAAAGGAAAACACCACTGTCATAAAATCTTAACGGGCCTCCTGTTTTCAGATTAGCAATCAATCCTTACTGCCTATTAAGTCACTTCAGTGTCACTACTGGAGCGGATTATATACCATTATCTCCTCTGATCTGCAATATAAGTCCCAATATTCAACCACTTCTGATTTACCACTAAATCCCTGAAGTCAACACTGATCCATGGGAAAAGGTGACTATCAAATGTGTTGCTTTAAATGAGGACTGCTGTTATTTCACTTTTCCCCATCATCCCATTCCCCACTCTCCCTTGTGCAAATTCATCACTTCTGACAGGCCCCCTGTGAGGTATACACAGGGAGGCACCATCTCCATTGGACAAGGGATTTAACCAACTATTGAAGAGCCAAAAGGGGAATGGAACCAGAACAGGTGACTCACACATCACAGCTTGAACCACTAGACGGAGCTTCCGCCCTGAGAGGGAAATGAATCAGTCAACAGTGAGTCATCCCACCAAGGAAAATATGTTTTCCCTGTGATGGAGAAGTTCATTTTAAACACAGTAATCAGAAAATGTAAAAGTTAATAAAAAGAACAGTCCGTTTAAATTCAACAGCCATGTAGATTTTTCAATTACAACATACAAATATGTACTGTCACATGAACTGAAAAAGTAATAAAGTGTGAACATTGTTCATGGAAATGTCTGAAAGCAACTACTAAAATTTCAGTTAAAAACATCAAAAAGGGACTTCCCTGGTGGTCCAGTGGTTAAGACTTCGCCTTCCAATGCAGGGGGTGCGGGTTCAATCCCTGGTTGGGGAACTAAGATCCCACATGCTTCACAGCCAAAAAACCAAAACATTAAAAACAAAAAAACAAAACAATGGAAGCAATATTGAAACAAATTCAATAAGACTTTTTAAAAAATCAAAAAAGAAGGAAAATGTGCTCTTTCACATATCTAAATCTGATAAACTAAACTCTCTAAAAACACTTTAATTTCAAAAAGTTAAACCATTATTAAAGATGACTCTTTAAGAGAATCATTTTAACTTTTGGCAAAATCACAAAAGAAGAGAATTTTTAATATAAACAAATTTGGTGCAAATGACTAGCTGAATTGGTACATTAATTTAATGAAAATAATGATAGCTGCCATTTATTGAATTCCTACTATGTGCCATCTCTAATTTTTGTAACAGCTCTCAAAATAAAATATTATCTGCATTTTATTGAGGAGGGATCAGAAGTTCAAGGAAGTTCAATGACTTGCCCAAGATGAAGTAAGCTTCTGTTATGGAATTCAAACTTAAGTTATCCTGGTTCCAAAACAATCCTGACCATTCTTCACTATACCATACTCTCTTTTACCTGCACCATTGGGCTGTGTATTGTAGGCACTCAAAATAACATCAGTGAATTGTACCTTCTTTATTAGCAAAACATGAGAATGATCTCTCTCTCTCTCACACACACACACACACACACACACACACACACACACACACATCACAGTCACACACAACCAGTTACTGGAATTATGAGTTTTTATAGCAAGCTTGTTACTATTCTCACCCAGCTTATTCAAATACTTTTGCTATATTACTGTACAGGAGACTCAAGTACGGTTGTTTAAGGTATTTCCTTACATGATTAAGAAGCAACCAAGGCTAAAAGAAGTGAATCTGAGATCACTGTACACTTCTCTAAGTTGAAACTGCCAATCTAAGCTCTGGTCACTCAAGGGTACAGGCACATTTATACCTCTAGCCCTGCAGTTTTATTTTTAATTTGTATTACGAAGTATTTTAACAGTGGTTTTCACACAGGCCAAAACATAGAGGCTTTACCACACTTCTCTGATGCAAGAAGTATTATACACTAACTTTTATAAAGCCTTTCATACAAACAAGCCTAGAATATTTAAGACATTCACTAGGCTCCTCAGGCCAATGTGATGGTGTGGCCAGTTTTGTAAAGTTTGATGGAATAGGTAGGATTATCTTATGTAATAAATACAACAGACTACTTGAATTATTGTTGTTGTTGTTGTTGTAATAATAAATACTAACATTTAATCTTCTCACCAACCCTCTAGTGTCAGTACTATTATTATCACCCATGAGTTACAAATGGATTATGTTCAAAATGTAGACAATGTGCCTTGGAAAGGTTAAGGAACTCAGATAACTGGAAGTAGAGCTGATAGTCGAAGCCATAAACGCCTGCACTCCTAACCATGATGACGTACTGCTTCCCAGTTTCCACAGAGACCTACAAGATACTATCATACCATTCCAGTCCTTGAGGCCAAGCTTAGTTGTTCATCCCCAAAACCGCAAGCTATGTATGAGTTATAGCATAAGGACTACTGTACTTCTAAAGTGCACAAAGAAGTATTCACTAATTATAATCAACTTCAAATCCACTTCAGAGTATGGTACTGTTATGGCTTGTTAGCCAGCCTATAGTAACTGGGCCAAGAACTACCACTGTCCATACCTGCGCTGCCAGAGGCAGCTATGCGTGTGAACACCTGCACTCAGAGGTGGCGCTGGGAACCATCCATGGTGCTGACTGAAAATGCGTAGCTGGAGTTTGCTCTTCCATATTTCCACTCGGATTCTGCCTGCCAACCAAAACCCAGTCTTCCTTGTCTGTAGATCTTGCTTCTAAACAAGCTTTTATTTGTCTGCACTCCTATTACAATCTTGCTTTGTCCAGAACTCTGCCTGCTGACTGTGCATCCTATCTAAGTTCTGCCTGTGCTGCCACCACAGATTCATTTTCTGCTTGGATTCTTGACAAGTCAGCCTACCACTGTCCTGTCTATGGTTCTCTTTAAGAAGGGAAAATGTAGGGCTTCCCTGGTGGCGCAGTGGTTGAGAGTCCGCCTGCCGACACAGGGGACACGGGTTCGTGCCCCAGTCTGGGAAGATCCCATATGCCGCGGAGCGGCTGGGCCCATGAGCTATGGCCGCTGAGCCTGCACGTCCGGAGCCTGTTGTCCGCACGGGAGAGGCCGCAGCGGTGAGAGGCCTGTGTACCGCAAAAAAAAAAAAAAAAAAAAAAAAAAAAAAAAAAAAAAAAAAGGGAAAATGTAAACAACATCGCATGGTAAATAGGAATATTAAGATTATCCTTGTCATTTGTCCCTAAGAATACTGCTTAGCTATATGGGTGGGGAGGTGGGAGGAGAATCCCCCTCTGGCAACCACAAAGCCCCCAGCCAAGTGTTACTTAAAAGTTGTTATGGGAAAGGAGTCAGAAGGTAAGAAGGGAGGAACTGGCATGGGAGACACTGTTGAAATTGACATGGGTTGGGGTGAGAAACAGGAGATAACAGGGAAGCTAAGCCCAAATCATGTTATTTGTTTTCCAGTGGATATTGAAAGCTAAGCTTCAGGTCCTAACAAAAAAATAAATAAATAAAAGGGAGAAAATAATTTATCAGTGATTTGTCACAGAGGAAAACAAAAATCTGAATATTTTATCTTTGCTTAACATACCTATTTATAGCTACATCACCTTTGCAAACATAAATTTCCAAGCCTAATTTATTAATGGAATGCTAGGTTTCATTAATTTAAATTGTCTGATATATAAATAACTTTCATAAACTAATTCAAACTAGCAATGCATGACACTAGTCTCAGAGACAGTGTGAAATTTGCTTTAAAAATTGCTGCTGGCTGTCCAATAATTATACACTGTGACATTACAGCAGGATTCTTGCTTGACCTCCACCTTAAATTAGAAAATGTTAAGCCAGTAAAAAAAAAAAAAAAAAAAGATGTACCAGCATGGTATCACCCTAGAAAATGCATATATACATTTAAATTTATTTAACTAATTGCCCCCTTGACAACCAGGTATTTATAGCTTAAATTGTTTACTTTTTTTTTTTTGATGCTATCTCTGTAGGAGTCATCCCATGGTCATTCTTCTCACTACATAACAATTTATTCTAGTCACAAAGATGGGTATTTTGTTGCAGATGGGTTTACCCTAATGACCACAGCTCAGCACTAATAATTAGTATTTTAAAAAAGATTGGTACTAACAGTGAACAAGTAACATGCATCCTCTTGCTAGCAAACATATAAATATAAAAATGAGTATAGGATATTCTAACTTCTTAATATAAAATCCAAAAATTTTGAGGAACTCTGCAAAGAAAAGGAGAATTTAAGAGAAAAATATTTCCTCTTCTGAGGACCTACCTCAAAGACAATAGGCAAACTCTTTTTTTAATGTTATGTTATTTAGATGTCAGACCTAAGTTAGGGAATATAGTGCCCTCATGTTGTGTTTTCCTGTAGGGGGTCTGCCACCACAAACACCTCCCTTTCCTTCTAGAATCCATTTATGAAATTTTTCTGTGAAAGTTCCATAGGGGCCATCCAATGAAACCTTTCATTTCACAGATGAGAAGGGAAGGCCCAGACACACCAAAGGGCTTGTCCAAGGATACACAGGCAAAACTAGAGCTTAATGCATCTGACTGCAAATAAAATGTTCTTTCCACCATGCTGTACTACTTCATATAGAACTTGTACTTCTAGCTATCTTTTAGATATGGTTAATCATTGTTATGTAGATCTGGTAAACAGAATTCTACAGTAATTATGAGTGAGCCAATTGCTATATGTTGCATCTGAACTTAGACTAAGATACTTGGTTTTCTTTCTTGGTTTCTACTGAAAAGGAAAAGAAATTTTCATCATGTTATTCCCACTTGTATTATTTTTCAAAAGTATTCTACTCCTTAACTCCATCTAGAAACTGGAAAAAGTATAAGAAACCTTTACTTTATACGAAAGCTAAATGATTTTATACATTTGATTGTGTAAGGAAGAATAATCTATGATGCTTAGGCCAAAAACCTCAAATTCTAAGCACACATGTATCTGAATCTCAGCTACATTTTTATTAAATTTGCTAACTTACCTCTTTTAAACTCTACTCTGGGCTCTTAAAGACTCTTTCCTATTTAAAGGCCAAAACAGAATATCATAAAATGTACCTAATAGTGTTTAGAGGCAAAAAGATTAAATGCCCCAGCTTTTTTATCTTTTGAGATAATTGACATATAACATTATATTAGTTTCAGGTTAAAAAAAATAATTCAATATATGCATATATTACAAAACGATCCTGAAAATAAGTCTAATTAACATGCATCATCAATACCTACATTTTTTTCTTGTGATAAGAAGTTTTAAGATCTAATCTCTTGGCAGCTATCAGGCCAGACACTAGAGACGGGCATGAGATGCTAAGGCTGCTGCTGCCGCCACCAGGAAGCCTGTGTGCGAGCACAGGTAACTCACCACACCTCCCCTCCCGGGAGCCTGTGAAGCCCGCCACTGCCAGGGTCCCAGGATCCAGGGACAACTTCCCCGAGAGAAGGCACAGTGCGCCTCAGGCTGGTGCAATGTCACGCCGGCCTCTGCCGCCGTAGGCTCGCCCCACATCCATACCCCTCCCTCCCCATGGCCTGAGTGAGCCAGAGCCCCCTAATCAGCTGCTCCTTTAACCCCATCCTGTCTGAGCGAAGAGAGGACGCCCTCAGGCGACCTACACGAAGAGGTGGGGCCAAATCCAAAGCTGAACCCCAGGAGCTGTGCAAACAAAGAAGAGAAAGGGAAATCTCTCCCAGCAGCCTCAGAAGCAGCAGATTAAAGCTCCACAATCAACTTGATGTACCCTGCATCTGTAGAATACCTGAACAGACAACTTTTGAAAATTATTCTTCTTAAAAATTATTTTTATTTTAATAACTTTATTTTATCTTCTTTCTTCCTTTCTTTCTTCCTTTCTTTCTTCCTTCCTTTCTTCCTTTCTTCCTTTCTTCTTTCCTTCCTTCTTTCCTTCCTTCCTTCCTTCCTTTCTTTCTTTCCTTTCTATTTTTTCTCCCTTTTATTCTGAGCTGTGTGGATTAAAGGCTCTTGGTGCTCCAGCCAGGCGTCAGGGCTCTGTCTCTGAGGTGGGAGAGCCAACTTCAGGACACTGGTCCACAAGAGACCTCCCAGCTCCGTGTAATATCAAACAGCAAAAATCTCCCAGAGATCTCCATCTCAACACCAAGACCCAGCTTCACTCAACGACCAGCAAGCTACAGTGCTGGACACCCTATGCCAAACAACTAGCAAGACAGGACCACAGCCCCATCCATTAGCAGAGAGGCTGCCTAAAATCATAATAGGCTACAGACACCGCAAAACACACCAGGCCAGAGCCCCCTAATCAGCTGCTCCTTTAACCCCATCCTGTCTGAGCGAAGAGAGGACGCCCTCAGGCGACCTACACGAAGAGGTGGGGCCAAATCCAAAGCTGAACCCCAGGAGCTGTGCAAACAAAGAAGAGAAAGGGAAATCTCTCGTCCAAAGCTGAACCCCAGGAGCTGTGCGAACAAAGAGGAGAGGGGGAGGTCTCTCCCAGCAGCCTCAGAAGCAGCAGATTAAAGCTCCACAATCAACTTGATGTACCCTGCATCTGTAGAATACCTGAACAGACAACGAAGCATCCCAAATTGAGGAGGTGGACTTTGGGAGCAAGATATATTATTTTTTTCCCCTTTTTCTCTTTTTGTGAGTGTGTATGTGTATGCTTCTGTGTGAGATTTTGTCTGTATAGCTTTGCTTTCACCATTTGTCCTAGGGTTCTGAGCATCCCATTTTGTTTTTGTTTTTGTTTTTACTTTTGAAAATTTTTCTTCTTAAAAATTATTTTTATTTTAATAACTTTATTTTATCTTCTTTCTTCCTTTCTTTCTTCCTTT
>NC_041232.1:34407525-34407779 GCF_002837175.3 Physeter macrocephalus
AAATCAGTAAGGAAACACAAGTTTTAAATGATACATTAAACAAGATGGACTTAATTGATATTTATAGGACATTCCATCTAAAAACAACAGAATACACTTTCTTCTCAATTGCTCATGGAACATTCCCCAGGATAGATCATATCTTGGTAAACAAATCAAGCCTTGGTAAATTTAAGAAAATTGAAATCGTATCAAGTATCTTTTCGGACCACAATGCTATGAGACTAGATATCAATTACAGGAAAAGATCTGTA
>NC_041232.1:34408758-34409871 GCF_002837175.3 Physeter macrocephalus
AGAAGAACAAAAAAACCCCAAAGTTAGCAGAAGGAAAGAAATCATAAAGATCAGATCAGAAATAAACGAAGGAAACAATAGCAAAGATCAATAAAACTAAAAGCTGGTTCTTTGAGAAGATAAACAAAATTAATAAACCATTAGCCAGACTCATCAAGAAAAAAAGGGAGAAGACTCAAATCAATAGAATTTGAAATGAAAAAGGAGAAGTATCAACGGACAATGCAAGATACAAAAGATTATGAGAGATTACTACAAGCAACTCATCAACCAATGTGATACACCATATTAACAAATTGAAGGAGAAAAACCATATGATCATCTCAATAAATGCAGAGAAAGCTTTTGACAAAATTCAACACCCATTTATGATAAAAACCCTAAAGAAAGTAGGCATAGAGGGAACGTTATGCAACATAATAAAGGCCATGTATGACAAACCCACAGCCAACATCGTCCTCAATGGTGAAAAACTGAAACCATTTCCACTAAGATCAGGAACAAGACAAGGTTGCCCACACTCACCACTCTTATTCAACATAGTTTTGGAAGTTCTAGCCACAGCAATCAGAGAAAAAAAAGAAATAAAAGGAATCCAAATAGGAAAAGAAGAAGTAAAGCTGTCACTGTTTGCAGATGACATGATACTATACATAGAGAATCCTAAGGAGGCTACCAGGAAACTACTAGAGCTAATCAATGAATTTGGCAAAGTAGCAGGATACAAAATTAATGCACAGAAATCTCTGGCATTCTTATACACTAATGATGAAAAATCTGAGAGTGAAATTAAGAAAACACTCCCATTTACCATTGCAACAAAAAGAATAAAATATCTAGGAATAAACCTACCTAAGGAGACAAAAAACTTGTATGCAGAAAACTATAAGACACTGATGAAAGAAATTAAAGATGATACAAATAGGTGGAGAAATATACCATGTTCTTGGATTGGAAGAATCAACATTGTGAAAATGACTCTACTACCCAAAGCAATCTACAGATTCAATGCAATCCCTATCAAACTACCACTAGCATTTTTTACAGAACTAGAAAAAAAAATTTCACAATTTGTATGGAAACACAAAAGACCCCAAATAGCAAAAGCAATCT
>NC_041232.1:34410672-34411098 GCF_002837175.3 Physeter macrocephalus
GAATCAGGCTCCCTGACTTCAGAGTATACTACAAAGCTACAGTAATCAAGACAGTCTGGTACTGGCACAAAAACAGAAATATAGATCAATGGAACAGGATAGAAAGCCCAGAGATAAACCCACGCACATATGGTCACCTTATCTTTGATAAAGGAGGCAAGAATATACAGTGGAGAAAAGACAGCCTCTTCAATAAGTGGTGCTGGGAAACCTGGACAGGTACATGTAAAAGTATGAAATTAGAACACTCCTACCACCATTCACAAAAATAAACTCAAAATGGGTTAAAGACCTAAATGTAAGGCCAGAAATTATCAAACTCTTAGAGGAAAACATAGGCAGAACACTCTATGACATAAATCACAGCAAGATGCTTTGGAACTCGGCTCGCACCCCGGTCTGGGAGGATCCCACATGCCGCGGAGC
>NC_041232.1:34412012-34419552 GCF_002837175.3 Physeter macrocephalus
ACAGATGAATGGATAAAGAAGATGTGGCACATATATACAATGGAATATTACTCAGCCATAAAAAGAAATGAAACTGAGTTATTTGTAGTGAGGTGGATGGACCTAGAGTCTGTCATACAGAGTGAAGTAAGTCAGAAGGAGAAAAACAAATACCGTATGCTAACACATATATATGGAATCTAAAAAGAAAAAAAAGGTCATGAAGAACGTAGGGGCAAGACGGGAATAAAGACGCAGACCTACTAGAGCATGGACTTGAGAATATGGGGAGGGGGAAGGGTAAGCTGTGATGAAGTGAGAGAGTGGCATGGACATATATACACTACCAAACGTAGTTTGGATAGCTAGTGGGAAGCAGCCGCATGGCACAGGGAGATCAGCTCGGTGCTTTGTGACCACCTAGAGGGGTGGGATAGGGAGGGTGGGAGGGAGGGAGATGCAAGAGGGAAGAGATATGGGAACATATGTATAACTGATTCACTTTGTTGTAAAGCAGAAACTAACACACCATTGTAAAGCAATTATACTCCAATAAAGATGTTAAAAAAAAAAGATCTAATCTCTTAGCAACTTTCAAAAATACAATACAGTATTATTAACTATAGTCACCATGCTGTACCTTACATCCCTAGGACTTAATTTAAAGCTGGAATTTTATACCTCTTGATCACATTCACCCATTTCAATCACCCCCACCCCTGGTTTCTGTCAATCACCAATATGTTCTCTGTATCCATGAATCTATGAGTTTGGGTTTTGTGGGGTTTTTTAAAGATTGCACATGTAAGTGAGATCATATGGTATTTATTTGTCTTTCTCTGTCTGACTTGTGTCACTTAGCATAATGCCCTCAAGGTTTATCCATGTTGTTGCAAGTGATGGCCCAGTTTTTATACAAAGCAACAGAGAAGGATTGTTAGAGAAGCATACATCTCCCCAAAAAAATCCATACAATACTTTGAAAACATGTCCATAACATCATACAGAAATTTAAAAAGGAAATTCCTGAAGGTAAAAGTGCAAAATTAGCAAAAGCGAGTGGCAAGGAATCCAGAAAAAAAGAAAGAGAAGATTATGAATACTATAATCATCAAATATTGGGGGGAAAAATTGTATACCATAATTTTGTCATAAGAATGTTTGGTCATCATTTTTGTTCAGTTATTATCAGAGGTGATTAGATATGTATTACTACTCTGACACCAAATCAAAAACATTTTACTGCCTAACTTGAGACAAGAAAATTACCCAAAGAAAAACAGAAATTGGGGCAAAAAACGAACACTGAGTCAGTTCACACTCAAGAAGATACCATAATTTAGCCAACACTGTGTGGTAAAACTACATGATTTCCAGGTGATAAACCCTTCCCTTAAGAAAACAATTCCCCTAGTTGCCATATATGCAACTCTCTTACTTCCTGGAGGACTTCAAGATGTCCAGCCCAGACTCAGAAGCTCCAAGCAGAAAAGGGACAGAATATACAAAAACTTCAGGTAAGTCAAACACAAAGACCAATGAGATCAACCAAGGCCAAGAGAAGTAAGCAGATAGTGTAGTCAAGGTAAGAAAAAATGCAAAGACCAAAAAGTAGGAGGGTATAGTCAGGATCCTAGGGTTTGGATATCAGGAGACAAAGAACAGTGACTTAGGCAGAAGTCTTTCACATGGTAAGATTCTTCATAACCTGAGCCTCATTTGCCTGTTCCAGCCTCATGCCTCAGTAATACTCATGCTGTCCCTGTTTTGTGCCTCTGCCTCTGCTTGGCATTCCCTTTCTTAATTTATCCACCCATAAATTTTAACTCTCCTTCAGGACAGAATTCAACATCATTCCCACAAGAGTTGGCTGTTGAATTCCCTGAAGACTTGGGCACACCATCGTAATGTTCCCAAGGCACTTTATGCATACCATCATTGTAACGTGCATGGTATATTTTAACTGCTTATGTGCCAGTGACCCCATTAGCTAAAATCTCCTTGAGGGCAGGCACTGCCTCTTACTTATTGATTTTCCAAAAACACCTAGAACACAGTGCCTGATGCACCACAAGCTCTCAAATAATTGAATAAATGAACACCTTTACAATAACATTTATATTCTGCCTTTTCCTTAAGAATAGGAGCTATCACATTCATTCTTTTCCCCTGGTGCTTAGCTCCAGTTCCGGAAAAGAACTTGTGCTCAACAAATATTTAACAAGTTAATAAATAAGTGAAAAACTTTTCCCCTTCAACTGTTCATATAGACCAAGTCTAAGAAGAATTGTACAGATAAGAATCCCAAAATGTGCTTTGAATATTGGAGTAACAATGTCAACAGTAGCAACATTGCTGTGTCTCTTCAATCAAGTGACTTAATCTCTCTATGCCTGTTAGTTTCATTAGCTGTAAACTGGGGATCATAATACCTAGTGTCATGAATAGTCATGGTATTGTTGTGAAGATTAGAAGAGCACCTAACACATAGGAAGCACTATTTCAGTATTTGCTGCTGCTGCTGCTGCTGTTAGAGTTCTCAGCTAGCAAGGAAATTTTTTAATGAGAGA
The DNA here is from genome assembly GCF_002837175.3 of Physeter macrocephalus. Taxonomy (NCBI): domain Eukaryota; kingdom Metazoa; phylum Chordata; class Mammalia; order Artiodactyla; family Physeteridae; genus Physeter; species Physeter macrocephalus. The sequence goes on from NC_041232.1 coordinate 34,414,562, forward strand.
AAGTGAATGGCTATCCACTCAGAAGTGTTAATGTTTCTTCTCCTTATAGAGAAGAATTAACAGAACAGAATTAACGAAAGAACAAAAGAAAGCAATCCGCAGTCCCAGCAATAAAACTTACTAGCCATTTGACTTTGCTCAGTCCATTCATCATTCTGTACCTTAGTATCACCTTTATTCATTCAATTGTATTTATTGAGCAAGTGCTATGCAAGATAGGAGGGGTACCATGGTAAATAATACAGACATAAAGATTACAGACAAGTGAACTCAATTCCCTTCACTCTAAAATGAAAGTGTGCTTTAGAGATTTGAAATGAGTGTCATTTCCCCAGGACTTTTTCAGACTACTTCCAAAAACCATGCCCACTTCTCTTCTCTGTTGGGATCTGCAGTATTAAACCACTGTTGCTGATATGACTGGTGTATCCTCCAAATGTGTTGTGACAGGAAAGGTAGAGGATTGTTAGATTAGATGTTCTGTGTGATTAATCCTCCAGTTTCAGTGTCATGAATAAACTACATCATAAAGTTATTATTCTAAGAAGATATTATTGCCCTAAAACCACAGCCTTCACACACAACTACCAACACACAAACGCATGCCACTGATATAAAAATAAAACTACAAAAACAGAATATTAAAAATCTACCTTTTCTACCAGCGAAACAGTTCAAAGTGTCTTTCTGTGAGTGAATGAGTTTTCCACTCTTTATAGATACATATATAAAAACAAAATAAATCACAAAGAAAAGTAATGGTCAACAGCATAGAAGAGTTAGGTGTACAACAGTAGAGCAAGCCCGTGAAAATGCAGTAAAGGTTTAGATGGAGGAAAGATATTTGGGAACCAGGAACCTATTAGTAAGTTACATGTTAAGAAAAGCCAGAGTTGTAGTCAGTACAGAGGCTGGGAAAAAAACTGTTCAGTTAAGTGACACTGATCAAAATATTCCCACTAGTGTGTGTGCTATATATTAGAAACACTCACTCAAGAAAAAAAAAAGTCAAGGTAATGTGAGAAAAGACAATTTAAATTTCCAATATGTGCACAAAGAACAATGAGGCCAAAAGAAAGATCAGATATTTTTCAAGTGATTGATGTGATTAAAGTTAAAACAATGAAAATCCAGCCACGAACATTCAAATGAGACAGCAGAAAGACTATGTAGTAACACAGATGCTCTGACAAATGTCTTAGACCTTTTTCTTTGAGAAAAGTGAAACATGCTACCTGGTATGCACCTAGACTCTATTTTACCTTAAAAAAATAACTTGTCTTAAAGTAGGATGAACAGTTACTTATCAACATGTCTAAAACACCAGCAAACTCCATTAAGTTTTGCAGAACCCCATGACTGTGGTAATAAAGTAGATGTGTTTTTCTTTCAAAATGATAGCCCTTAAGAATATAAGTATAAATACTTCCATAAAGATGGAATAGAGTGAATAAAAACCAAAAATCTTTTATCCAATTTTTTAAAAAATATTTTACAAAAACATATTGTACATATATGCATATACATACTTGTATACATATATACCCTCACACATACATAGTTCTCAAAATTACTGATAAAAACTTAATGTGGACCAGATTCACATACAGCTTTTTTTTTTTTTTTGTGGTATGCGGGCCTCCCTCTGTTGTGGCCTCTCCCGTTGCAGAGCACAGGCTCCGGACGCGCAGGCTCAGCGGCCATGGCTCACGGGCCCAGCCGCTCCGCGGCATGTGGGAGCCTCCCAGACCGGGGCGCGAACCCGGTTCCCTTGCATTGGCAGGCGGACGCGCAACCACTGCGCCACCAGGAAAGCCCCTCACATACAGCTTTTGACAAATTTCACACACATTGAAAAAGATTTAGAAAGAACATTAACATCTAACCAAAAGTCAGCATCCTAAAATAAAACTGCACAAGTGGAAGGGGAAGCCCCATCCATCCTCTAATGTTCCCAATAAGAGAGTTGACCCTGACCAAGAAAGTAAAGAGCAGAACCATTAAATGGAGCCTGCAAAAAATGTCTTAGTCCCTCGGTATCTGAGGGGATTGGTTCCAGGACCCCTGCGGATACCAAAATCCACGATGCTCAAGTCCATTATATAAAATGGCATAGTACAGTCGGCCCTCTGCATGTGCAGATGCAGAACCCATGGAACTCTCACCTCTTGGTCCAGTAACCCACAGAGAAGTGGCCTTAAAACAGACCTTTCACATGTTGTTGATAAAAGTGTAAATTAGAAGATCTTTTTGGAAATTAATCTGGCAATATGTTCTAAGAATCTTACAAAATTTTCTTAGCCTTTCACTCAATAAACTCAAATGTGGTTATTCATTCTTAAGAATCTATAACGCATTTTCTAAAATGTAAGACTATTCACAACTTTATGGGATGCTTTTTATCATCTAGCAGGAATAAGAGAAAGTTTAAATAAATTTGTTAGCAAGTTTATTTCTTGACATAGGTCATATTCTTTCACATGATAATTTCATTTAGACACATTATGAATGTGATGTGAGCACAACCTAAAGTGAAACACTAAGTTTTATGGCAATTAGTGGCTTTCAATACTGCTAATATTTAATGAATTTAACCCTAAGGCATCTCTAGTTAATCAATATATAAAATTGTTACTCCATTACAACTACTATATATAAATATCCTTTTAAAATATATAAAAGCTGTGTGTGTAGTTTTTCCTTCCATAGTCAATTACCAATTATTTTCTTTAGTGAAACACTGCAATTTAAAGACAGGTTTTAGGGCTTCCCTGGTGGCGCAGTGGTTGAGAATCCGCCTGCCGATGCAGGGGACACAGGTTCGTGCCCCGGTCCGGGAAGATCCCACATGCCGCGGAGCGGCTGGTCCCGTGAGCCGTGGCCGCTGAGCCTGCGCGTCCGGAGCCTGTGCTCCGCAACGGGAGAGGCCACAACAGTGAGAGGCCCGCGTACCACAAAAAAAAAAAATAATAATAAAGACAGGTTTTAAATACAAAAATACCTTTCATAGACATTATTTCAAAATGTTAATATATTTTTCCTCCTTTCAATAACCAAAAAATTATCCTTGAATATTATCAACTAGTTTCATCTATGCATTCAGGAATTTTTTTTTTAAAGATGACTTTCAATCTCACTACATAATAGACAACAGGGGAGCTGTTTTTTTAATTGAATGAAAGATTCTTTAAATTCTATAGTGCTTTACAGTTTTCAAAAGTTTCACCCAGATGATTTTGTATAATCTCATAATAACCCCCTTTTTTTTCCTCCTACCCGTATATTGCCTCCCTTTCCCTCTCCCCACTGGTAACCACTAGTTTGTCCTCTATATATCTGTGAGTCTGCTTTTTTGTTATATTCACTAGTTTATTGAATTTTTTATATCCCACATGTAAGTGATAATTATACAGTATTTGTCTTTCTCTGTCTGACTTATTTCATTTAGCATAATGCCCTCGAAGTCCATCCATGTTGCTGAAAATGGCAATATTTCGTTCTTTTTTATGGCTGAGTAGTATTCCATTGTATATATACCACATATTCTTTATCCATTCATCTACTGATGGACATTTAGGCTGCTTGCTTATCTTGGCAACTGTAAATAATGCTGCTATAAACATTGCTGTGCATGTATCTTTTTGAATTAGTGGAGTTTTTTCAGATATATACCCAGGAGTGGAATTGCTGGGTCGTATGATAGTTCTTAGTTTTTTGAGAAACAACCATACTGTTTTCCACAGTGGCTGCACCAATTTACATTCCCACCAACAGTGAACAAGGGTTCCCTTTTCTCCACATCTTCACCAAAATTTGTTACTTGTGTTCTTTTTGATGATAGCCATTCTGACAAGTATGAGGTGATATCTCATTGTGGGCTTGATTTGCATTTCCCTGAATATTAGCAATGTTGAGCATTTTTTCATATACCTGTTGGCCATCTGCATGCCTTCTTCGGAAAAAGTTCTTCCACCCGTTTTTTAATTGGGTTGTTTGTTTTTGATGTTGAGTTGTATGAGCTGTTTATACATGTTAGATATTAACCCCTTATCAGTCATATCATTTGCAAATATCTTCTCCCACTCAGTAAGCTGTCTTTTCATTTTGTCGATGGTTTCCTTCGCTGTGCAAGAGCTTCTAACTTTAATTAGGTCTCATTTATTTTTGCTTTTTTTTCCCTTTGCTTTAGGAGACGGACCCAAAAAATTATTGTTACGGTTTATGTCAAAGAGTGTTCTGCCTATGTTTTCCTCTAAGAGTTTTATAGTATCTGGTGTTAAATTCAGGCCTTTAATCAATTTTGAGTTTATTTTTGTACATGGTGTCAGAGAATGTTCTAATTTCATTCTGTTACATGTAGCTGAACTGGGGAGCTTTTAAAAGACCAAAAGTCCAAGCCCACTACCAGAGACCCTGGTTCAAGTGGTGGAGGTGGGACCTAAACATTAGCATTTCTGAAAACTTCTCAGGTGATTCTAATGCATAGCCAGGCTGGAGACGGCTGTTTTTTTTTTTTTTTTTAACATCTTTATTGGAGTATAATTGCTTTACAATGGTGTGTTACATTCTGCTTTATACCAAAGTGAATCAGGTATACATATACATATATCCCCATATCTCCTGCCTCTTGCATCTCCCTCCCGCCCTCCCAATCCCACTCCTCTAGGTGGTCACAAAGCTCCGAGCTGATCTCCCTGTGCTATGCGGCTACTTCCTACTAGCTATCTATTTTACATTTGGTAGTATATATAAGTCCATGCCACACTCTCACTTTGTCCCAACTTACCCTTCCCCCTCCCCGTGTCATCAAGTCCATTCTCTACATCTGTGTCTTTATACCTGTCCTGCCCCTAGGTTCTTCAGAACCTTTTTTTTTTTTTTTTTAGATTCCATATATGTGTTAGCATACACTATTTGTTTTTCTCTTTCTGACTTACTTCATTCTGTATGACAGACTCTAGGTCCATCCACCTCACTACAAATAATTCAAT
>NC_041232.1:34419573-34420827 GCF_002837175.3 Physeter macrocephalus
TGAACATTGTGGTGCATGACTCTTTTTGAATTCTGGTTTTCTCAGGGTATACGCCCAGTAGTGGGACTGCTGGGTCGTATGGTAGTTCTATTTTTAGTTTTGTAAGGAACCTCCACTGTTCTCCATAGTAGCTGTATCAGTTTACATTCCCACCAACAGTGTAGGAGGCTTCCCTTTTCTCCACACCCTCTCCAGCATTTATTGTTTCTAGAGTTTTTGATGATGGCCAATCTGACCGGTGTGAGATGATATCTCATTGTCGTTTTGATTTGCATTTCTCTAATGATTAATGATGTTGAGCATTCTTTCATGTGTTTGTTGGCGATCTGTATATCTTCTTTGGAGAAATGTCTATTTAGTTCTTCTGCCCATTTTTGGATTGGGTTGTTTGTTTTTTTGTTATTGAGCTGCAAGAGTTGCTTATAAATTTTGGATATTAGTCCTTTGTCAGTTGCTTCGTTTGCAAATATTTTCTCCCATTCTGAGGGTTGTCTTTTCGTCTTGTTTATGGTTTCCTTTGCTGTGCAAAAGCTTTTAAGTTTCATTAGGTCCTATTTGTTTATTTTTGTTTTTATTTCCATTTCTCTAGGAGGTGGGTCAAAAAGGATCTTGCTGTGATTTATGTCATAGAGTGTTCTGCCTGTGTTTTCCTCTAAGAGTTTGATAGTGTCTGGCCTTACATTTAGGTCTTTAATCCATTTTGACTTAAGTGTTCTGGTTTCATTCTTTTACATGTAGCTGTCCCGTTTTCCCAGCACCACTTACAGACGAGGCTGTCTTTTCTCCATTGTATATCCTTGCCTCCTTTGTCATAGATTAGTTGACCATAGGTGTGTGGGTTTATCTCTGGGCTTTCTATACTGTTCCATTGATCTACATTTCTGTTTTTGTGCTAGTACCATACTGTCTTGATTACCGTAGCTTTGTAGTATAGTCTGAAGTCCAGGAGCCTGATTCCTCCATGTCTGTTTTTCTTTCTCAAGATTGCTTTGGCTATTCGGGTCTTTTGTGGTTCCATACAAATTGTGAAATTTTTTCTTCTAGATCTGTGAAAAATTCCAGTGGTAGTTTGATAGGGATTGCATTGAATCTGTAGATTGCTTTGGGTAGTATAGTCATTTTCACAATGTTAATTCTTCCAATCCAAGAACATGGTATATCTCTCCAGCTGTTTGTATCATCTTTAATTTCTTTCCTCAGTGTCTTATAGTTTTCTGCATACAGGTCTTTTGTCTCCCTAGGTAGGTTTATTCC
>NC_041232.1:34421282-34439731 GCF_002837175.3 Physeter macrocephalus
AATGGTTTCAGTTTTTCACCATTGAGAATGATGTTGGCTGTGGGTTTGTCATATATGGCCTTTATTATGTTGAGGTAAGTTCCCTCTATGCCTACTTTCTGGAGGGTTTTTAATCATAAATGGGTGTTGAACTTTGTCCAAAGATTTTTCTGCAAGAGACTGCTGTCTTATTGTAACCAGAGACATTAAGGTTAAGATTAGGTGTGAGGTAATTCAGTAAGAACACAGCAGCAGCAAAAACGTTTCTGAAGCCAAGCTAAGGACCAGGCTTGAGCTAATGTACCAACTTCTGCCACAGGTTACTGTCCACCTTTTCTACAGAGGACGAGGAATGCTTCCTACAACTGGCATCACACTGCTGTCTCCAGGTGCTCCTCTGGCTGGGGGAGGTTCAGAGATGAGTTTTAGCTTCTTGACTGGCTTGTTGCATTGTGTGTCATTCGTCCTGCCTTTACCACAGAAGGAATGACTTGTTCTAAAAGAAGCATTTTCTGAAATTGTTCACACAGAGATGTCCTACCTAGGACACACACACACAAACACTTTCACATCAACCTCCTTGGTGGAATTTTTTCATTTATTTTTCTGACCAGAGAATACCTACCAGAAATTGCTAATCATATACATATTTATAGAAATGCTCCCAGGATATCTCAGTCCCCCTTTATCACACTTTCCCCACTATGGCCCCTTAACTGGTCCCCTTCAAGTACTCAGGGTTTTCACGCTCTGAGTACATCCCTTCCCTCTAAACCTGTTCTTAAGAGGGGCTTAATTGTCCCCTTAACACTAGTGTGTGTTGCATTTGCTGTGTTGCCTCTTCAGACTTCAACTCTAATTGTGGAACTCAGGGTTTTGTCTCCCTTGTAAAAGGATTCCTTGCAAGTAGGTAAGATTTCCTTTAGATGGGTAGTCTTTGCTGGCACAACTGAATCAACATACAGTAGGAAGCTATGGACTCCCACACCATGCTAAGAATACTATACACCCCATGTTAAGAAGACGCAGACATAGAGAATGGACTTGAGGACACGGGGAGGGGGAAGGGTTAGCTGGGACGAAGTGAGAGAGTGGCATGGACATATATACACCACCAAATGTAAAATAGATAGCTAGTGGGAAGCAGCCGCACAGCACAGGGAGATCAGCTTGGTGCTTTGTGACCACCTAGAGGGGTGGAATAGGGAGGATAGGAGAGAGACGTAGAGGGAGGGGATATGGGAATACATATATACATATAGCCGATTCACTTTGTTATACAGCAGCAACTAACACAACAGTGTAAAGAAATTATACTCCAATAAAGATGTTTAAAATAAATAAATAAATAAATAAAATCTTATCTTAAAAAAAAGAATACATGCTAACTGTTTATTAAAACCATCAGAAGAGATGGAAAGATAAAGAAAGGAAAAAAAGTAACCTTTAGTCTGTTTCAGTTGCTTCCATTCAAACAACTGAAGGCAAGTCTGGAAGTTCTAGTGTCACGGCTTCCTTCCACTGCTCCCAGAACCATCTTTCCTAAGTTGTCCAATTAAAAGTACTTTGCACAATGTAGAAAATGGAATTATGTGAAACAGGGACTAAGAGATTAGCAAACTTCATTTTCAAATATTTCCTCCTACAACTATGATGCTAAGGAAACCCATTTTAATTAGAAAAACACATGGGAAAACTCATAATAAGCACTAAGTAACCACATTTGCATAGAGATTTTCTCCAGGCATGAAGCTTCAACGTCAATAAATAAATCCAAAGAGAATTTCTGGGATGCATTGCTACTAATTTTCTCACCAAAAAAAATTTTTTTAAGAGAAATATTACTCACTTTTATATTTGGCCCAAGTTACTGTTCTAATAATTATATTTACCTGTTTGTTTTCCTTCAAATATCAGTTTATTTTGGTCAAGTAAAGCTTTTTCCTTTATGCCACATCAGTCTTACTTTTTCTTCGTTGCCTTATAAATAATTTCTACCTCTATTCTCCTGACATGATAGATCATAGCTGTATATCATGTACACATTCATACGTTATCCACAAGCAAATGCATTTCTTAGTGCTTTTGTGAGTCACCAAAGATGCTATGGTTGATGTGTGTCTTCATCCTTAGCCTTTGACTTAGCAAAACAGAATATTTCTGAAGTCTTACATGTGCTATGATTAATAGATACTTTGATGGAAACTTCAAATTGAATTTATCTACCAAGACAGAAGAAATTCTCATCCAAAACTGTGTATGTGTTAAATATATATGTATATGTAATATTCACAGACACACTTTTACACTTTTTCTAATTTCTTTCCATCAATTAATATTTATAAGCATAATAATTTGGAAGTCAATCTAAGACAGGGATACAATCTCTAGATTAGACAACACAGATGGTGGCATGCTTCCTTGCAGACTATTTTTATATTGACTCTCTTACAAGCAATCTGTTTCATCAGCTTTCCAATGAATCCACAGTATGAAAAACTCCAAAAAAGAAAATTCCAAGATTCTAAAAACACTTGGCTGTGAACAGATTTAGCGAGTATAGCTTCTCCCCACTGCCAAGTCTCTGGAATATAAGAACTAAGAATATAGAGCATCATTTCCTTCTCCCATCCTGTTTCAGAACCTTGTTACTATATTGCTATATGCTGGTGCAGTCACTACCAAACTGACTCTAACGAAGATAGATATATGAGCTTTGGGCTATAAGGAAAATGGAAATTTGCTACAGAATATGGTGGAAATGTATTAGACGTAAGAGCTATGTGATCAAGGAATGAATTAACAAACAGAATGACACCACACAAGCAATATTATAGGGTCATAGCTCAGGAACAATCTGTCTGCAGATTGTTATCTGAAAATGATCACAAGTAGACCAGACACGGAGCCTATTTTTTATACGCATATAGTAAATGAATATGCAATCACTACGGTAACATTAAGAGAACAGTCAGCTTCATGTCTATCCATTAATGATCAGTAATAAAAGTGGCAGTGTTTGTTCAGGGAGCAAGTGGGGGAGGAAGCTGTTTCCTATTGAAAAGAACACAATTTAGTCAAAAGCCATTCATCTATGCAGGGATGGTGCCAACCTTGTCTAATTCAAAATAAATGAGTCTGGAGCTAAGCTCTGCTTTTAGTGGTTAAAGATAGCCTATTTCAACATGTAGAGCCTCTGAATTTTGAACTGAGGTAACACAAAAGCAAAGAAAACAAGTTAAATATAAATATGAAAGCATTACTAGAAATTCTAGGTTATTATCATTTAACTAGAAACAATGCCAGAACTTAGGATCTCACACGAACAGTTTTAACATCACTGTTTTCTAGACAAGAAGATTGAGCTCTGTTAAATAGCTAAATAATTAAAGAAGTTGTTAAGAAGCCATTTCACCATTTAAATAAGTAACTCAATTAGCAGGCAGGCTAAGCTCAGAGCAACTGTGATATGCACAGGAAAATAAAATGAATTTTACTGGTTGGGGAAAATGTTCAAACTAAATATTAATCCTTATCCCTTGGATTTCAACAATATCTGTAAAAAGTGTTAGTGGGAACATAATACTATACTATGGTATAAAGAAAAAGTCAAATGTTTTTAAAAGGTTTAGAAATTAGGACTTTATTGCACTTATAACAATCTAATCAAATTTGGAAGTATTTCACTTACAACAATCTAATCAAATTTGGAAGAAATTTAATTTTTTAGGTCAAGAAAATTGCCATAGACAGTCTAAAATTTCTGGAATCAGTGGCAAACTCAAAAAAGATATATCATTAAAGAGATACATACATGTTCACATAAAACAGAATTATTCTTCCTCTAAAATTATCAGCAAGAGTATAAATAGAGCCAGCCCCAAAAGTTTAATAGGTAAAGGTAAAATAATCACAATTGCCCTCTGGGTGCTCAATCTCTTACATTTTTCTGTCTATGTAAAAGTGAGCCACTGACAATAGGGAAAATTTGAGGCATCATTTAACTAGAAAATATAGTTTGAACTGAACCATAATGACCCTTCCCACTGTTGCCAGAACTTCCATGAGACAACTGAATTACTATGCATCCATTTGATGGAATTGAAGATACTCCAGCTAAGTAGCATCATAACGTAGCTTTCTGTCACCATCTTGACTTATAACCCATCATAGTTCTAATATATAAATGGATAAAGGTAAGTCTTCAAATTTTAACCTGACAAACATGGAAACTTCAGAGAACTGTACCAATGGGGCAAAAAACATGAAGCTCTGAGGCAAGACACTTTTAGTTCTATCTTGACACTAACTGGCCTTTATACAGAGGATAACTCACTCAACCTGTCTGTGTTTGTTTTCTCATCTGTACAATGAAACAGTTGAACTAGGTGATCTCAAAACATCCCACCCCAGCTTTGGTGATATAATACTTCAATCTACTCAAATACTTACCTACCCCATTAAACACCTATTTTCTAGAATAAAAATTAAATCGGTTAATATTTATTGAACTCTTAGTAAAAGCTGGGTATTAACTATATTAATTGCTGGGGAAAACACCCCAATCTAACAATGAAATCCAAAAGAATGCCAGGTTTCAATTTTAAAGAGGGGGCAGGGGAAGACCTACAATTCTTACTTGTTTACATTCTTTAATAAATTGAAATGAGGTATCAAATAAGAGAGTTTATTTTAATAAAATGTACTACAATAGTACTCTATGTTGTTGGTTTGTACAAAATATGACCATAATTTTGAAGTATTCCTCCATGAGAGGGGTGGGATAGGGAGGGTGGGAGGGAGGGAGACGCAAGAGGGAATAGATTTGGGAACATATGTATATGTATAACTGGTTCACTTTGTTGTAAAGGAGAAACTAACACACTATTGTAAAACAGTTATACTCCAATAAAGATGTTTAAAAAAATAAAAAAAAAAAATAAAATAAAAGAGAAATGTCAAAAAATAAAATAAAATAAAGTATTCCCTATTATGTCTTAGAATGTTTCTTTATTCACTAAGATATATCATACATTGAGACACAAAACAAATAATAAATTTCAAAAGACTGAGATCGTATATACTCTGGCCAAAATTAATTAGAAATACAATTTCAGGGGAATAAGTCAAATATCTGGAAATTTTAAAACACCCTTCAAAATAACCCATGGATCAAAGAAGATAACGCATGGGAAATTAACACTTTTCAACTGAATGGTAATAAAAACATTTTGCAAAAATTATGAGATATTATTTGAAGATTTTCTCTAAATGTACAGTAATTAAGACACTGTAGTAGTGGCAAAAGGATAAAAACATAGATCAACAGAACAGGATGGAGAAGCCAGAAATAGACTATGCAAATACAGTCAACTGATTTTGAATATGAGTGCAAAAGTAATTCGATAAAGAAGAGACAGTCTTTTTAACAAATGGTCCTGAGACTACTGGATATTCATATGCAAAAAAAATAAATAAATCTAAACAATACTTCACATCACATAAAAACTTAACTGAAAATGGATCATAGGCCTAAATATAATATGTAAAGCCGAAAAACTTCTAAAAGAACGTAAAGGAAAAATATCTACATGACATTGGGTTTGGCAGTAAATTTTTAGGTAAGTCACCAAAAACCCAATCTATTTTTAAAATGATATATCACAATTTAAAAACTTATCAAAATTTAAAACTTTTAATCCACAAAGATTTTAAGAGATGAAAGACAAGTCACAGACTAGAAGAAGTGTTTGGAGGTCACACATATGATAAAGAACTTACAATCAAAATATATAAAGAAAAACAAAATTCAACAATTGGAAAACAAAAATCCCAATTTAAGAAGTGAGTGAGAGAAAGGTCTTCACCAAAGAAGATATATGGGTGGCAAATAAACACATGGAAAGACGCTTAACATGATTTTTCATTAGGAAAATACAAATTAAAGCTACAATGAGATACTATTACACTATTAGAATAGCTTAAAAATTTTTAATGACAATTTAAAATGCTGACAATGATGAAGAGCACTAGGAACTCTCATTCACTGCTGATGAGAAAATACTAAAGCCACTTAGGAGGACAGTCTGTATTTTCTTATAAACTTAAACAGACTTAACATACAGCTCATCAATGACATTGTTAGTTATTTACCCAAATGAATTGAAGACTTATTTCCATACAACTGCAGGTAAATATTCATAGCAGTTTTATTCATAATCATTAAAAACTAAACAATCAAGATATCCTTCAGCAGTAAAAGGAAAAACACAGTATGACCATACAATAATGTGTATACACAGACAGAGACAGAGGAATACTATTCAGTATGCGGTGATTTTTAAAATTCAACTATTAATACCACAACCTGAGTTAATCATTTTTAAAATGAAAATTAAAATAAATATTTCCTAAATCTTAATGAGATTTTATTCTCTAATTTTGAAAATTCAGTCACTCCAGCTTTCAAGTACAAAATTAAATGTTTGTGGTATTCCATACCCAGTGGTTCAAGAAAATTTACTAAGATATTTGCATTGCTTAAAATAAAACACCAACACAGAGGACAAAGAGTTATACTATAAAATACATTTTTTCAAATCAAATTAGAGACAAAAAAATAAACTATTTGTTTCTCTTATAATTAGAAACATAATGGTATATATGTTTTTGCTATTTTATTTTAGCCCTTAAATTTGTCCATATTTGCAAACTTTAAGTTATGAATTCTTCTGAGTCCTGGCCAAAGATTTAGGACAGTTCTGCTATTAATAGAATACGTTGACCCATCTCTATTTATAAAGTCCCAAACCCCAGTTTGTTTCCACCTGACCGGGCTCCAAAAGGGTGAAGGCAATGGAAAAGTTTGCATATGACGGCACAAAGGAATGACACCTAGGCAGAGAGCACATTGCATAGAAAGAGGCACAAGGGAAATGCACGTGTGCAGCAACTCACTTGTCGAATAAAATAACCCAGGAAGGTACGTTTTCCAGATTATGCTAAAGCTTTACTTAATCCCTTCAGTCATTCCTTCTTTATGTTTCAGGGTAATCTTTACAGATGATTATATCATAAAATAATATGGGAATATATAAATAATATACACTGTGAAATAACATAGTGATGCTCTCAAAGGACACTGGCCTACACTGAAGAGCCCAAATGGATTCACCATTAATTTATGTATTCAGATGTATAGGTTTCTATCTCTTCCTTTGCTGTCAGGCTAGCCACTATCTTAATTCTTTACACTATTTATTAGCTCTATCAACTGTCTAAATGTTTGTGCTTTGTCTAAAGTGCTTTTGCTTTTTCACTCTAAGTGAAAGCTTAGAAACTCTATGTAGAAACAAATATATAATACAGACTTTGATGTCAACAATTAACACACTTATAAGCTTTTTCCTTTATTCTTTCTGAGAATTGTGACTATTTCAAGAGTTGGGGTAATTTAAATCTAATTACTAGATACTGCATTACTATTATTTGTATATATTTGTTCTTTCCAATCAATTTCTACTTTTTGAATCCTTTCTCAAGTTTCGGGTCTTTTCATTCTTGACAAGTATTGGCATTTTAATACAGCTGATATACAGAGTATGACTAAAAATTTTTGGAAGATTTCACAGAAGTATTTCTAGAAGAGTAGGAGAACATTGTGGACACAGAGGTGACTACTATAAGTAGAGTTTTTCCAACTTGAGATGAAGTACTCATAAAATTACTGGCCAATGATAGAGAAAATATAGATATTTCCATTTTTTTCTATTCTTAAATTATTGACAATAAGAAAAAATAGATTACTCCATTCTTTAAATCAAAAGCATATGACAATTTAGAATATTCTGAAGAACTACTATAATCTAAGATGCTACTATTGCATTTTTTTAATGCAAAGGTTTTTTTTTTTACTTTTTTACTATTGCATTTTTATGAGCACTTAAAGTTCAGAACCATAGCTATGAACAAAATCAAATCAAACATCAACCCATTTGTTAAATCAGGTGCAAATGTGCTTTGCCACATGTGACAGTGAGATATACTAAAATAAGGAAAATTTGTATCCGTCACCAAATCTTTTCCAACCTATTCATTATAATTTTAAAGACAGTTCAATTTCCAATGGATCATCAATTGTTTTCTAACATTTCAGTTCTAGGCTTCTCTGCTAAGCTGGTAAGACAAACAGCTAATGGTATGAAAAATGCAAAATACACAAGAAGGGGCATTACTAAAGTAAAATATTTTTCAGTACAAATTATTGCCCTGAATAACTGTTTCATAAACTCTGATTTGAGATGTGCTCAAGAATAAAACATGAATTAGAATTAAGGACACAAAAAGCAGGATGTTCTAGATAGAAAGTCATCCTAAATTGTCATTGTTTTAAACCACTATGAGTATTTTAAAACAACATGCATAGGTGAGTCCTATTTCCAAGTTCAGACAACTTCTCACTGTCACCCCAGTATAGACAGTCACCAATCATATTAACATAAAACTATGAGTCACAGGCCAGAAAATAAAATCCAATGAATAAAGAAGATCAGATAGTCGTTTTATATTGATAAAAAGGTAGAAGACATGAACCATCATGCACTAAGCACACCAAGCAAAGCCTAATGTAAATACAAAGAGAAACTGACAGAAATCATAAGTGTAGTGGGAGATGTACTTCTGTCAGTCTATGGCATTATAAAGTACATGTGTATATGAGGAAAGTAGGTTTTGAACACACATGTATGCTGTATTTCCTACAAAAAATACAAGATCCTTTCAAGTGTCTCCAGAATGAGTATTTTTTAAAAATGGTATTTTGAAAGCTTTGGAACAGAATCTTCAGAGAAAAACCCAAAGTGGTAAAATATAGAGACCACACACTCTGAAGATAATGCAATTAAATTATAAACTAATAATAAAGCTTTAAATGAAAAACTGATTATTTTTTTTTAAAACTATGATCTTATATAACAAATATTCAATTTAAAAGAAAATGTAACAAAGCTAAGAACATTCAATTTATTCAAACAACATTTATTTGACCTTTACTATTGGCTAAGCACCGTGCTTTAAAATCACAAAGGATGAGAAATCTTTAATGCTTTCATGAGAATTAAAGTCTAATAAATGGAGAGAGAGGTATAAAAACAAACAAACAAATAAGCAAAAATAAAGTGTGTCACACATGCTCTGATAGAATTCACAGAGTATGGTAAATATCCAAGGTAACCAGGGTTTAATTCTACTTTGGCTAGGGAACAAGTTTCATGAAAGTAATAACCTTTAAAATAATTTGTCTTGATATAGGAAGAGTTTTAAGAAAACCATAGGGCTTGGTGACTTGAAATGGCAATCTTTTAAGCAGTGGGAAAAGATATAAATCATCCTGGCAGGATCAAGAATGATGGAATGTTGATCTGAGTCTTACAGGATGAACAGGAGTTTAGTAAATGAACAGGAGTTTAGTAAATAAACAAGAGAATAAAGACAGAGGGAAGAACATATGCAAAGACAAAAAACTACCTGGTATCTTTGAGGAATGGCAGCAAGTTATGATAAGTAAAACAGAGCTTTGATGGTCTAGCATAGTGAAAGAAGAGATTGTGGTAGGAGGCAGATAATAAAGAATTCTGGGTGTCATGTATGAGAAATTAGACTTCATCTTGTAGGCATGGTGAACACCCAACAACCTACACATATCATCAATATGTGCTTGTTGAATAAATGTATTAATCATCTTTTGCTGGTAATTAATTACCCCAAACCTTAGACACTTACAACACCAAACATTATATCAGTGTTTCTGAGGGTCAGGAATCCAGGAGTGGGTTAGTTAGATGGATACAGCTCAGAGTCTCTGATGTGGCTGCAATCATCTCAAGGTTCAATTATGGCTGGAGATGATGCTTTCAATCTCATTCAAATGACTATTGGCAGGAGGCTACCATCCTCTGCAATGTGGGCTTCTCCACAGAGCTGCTCACAACATGGCTTCTTCCAGAGTAAGTGATCTGGGGAGTGGAGTACAGGCAAGCAACAAAACACCCAGAGAAGAGAGAGAGAATGGGACAGAAAGCTTACTCACAGAAATAATGACTGAAAACCTCCCTAACTTGGCGAAAGAAACAGACAGCCAGATCCAGGAAGCCGAAAGAATACCAAATAAGATGAATACCAAAAGATCCATGCCAAGAATCATTATAATGAAACTGTCAAAATTTAAAGACAAAGAATCTTTAAAACTGCAAGAAAAAAGCAACTTGTTATGTACAAATGAACCCCCATAAAATAATCAGTGGATTTTTCAGCAAGCCAGAAGAGAGTGGGATGATATAGTCAAAGTGCTGAAAGAAAAAAAACTGCCAACCAAGAATACTCTACCCGGAAAAGTTGTTCTTCAGGATTGAGGGAGAGATGAAGAGTTTCCAGAACAAAATAGGCTGAAGGAATTCATTACCACTGGAATGGCCTTCCAGGAAACTTAAAGGGAGTTCTTCAAGCTGAAATGAAAGGATTCTTATTATTAATATGAAAACATATGAAAGTATAAAACTCATCAGTAAAGATAAATATAAAAATTCAGAACATCTTATACTGTAGTGGTTGTGGGAAATCACTAACAACTCTAGTATAAAAGACAAAAGTATTAAAAGTAAAACTATAACTCAATAACATGTTAATGGATACACAATATAAAATATATAAATTACAACATCAAAAGTATAAAATGTGGGGTTGAGTGCAAACATGTAGAGCTTTTGTATATGTTCCAAGTTAAGTTACTATCAGCCTAAAACAGGCAGTTATAACTGTAAGATGTTTTATGTAAGCCTTATGATAGTCTCTTCATCTTTAATAAATAGTGTTGGAAAACAGGATATCCACATGCAAAAGAATGAAACTAGACCCCTATCTTACACAACACACAAAAATCAACTTAAAATGGATTTAAGACTTGAATGAAAGAACTGAAACTATAAAACTCCTGGAAGAAAACATAGAGAGTAGGTCTCTTTGACACTGGTCTTGACAGTGAATTTTTGGATTTGACACCAAAAGAAAAGGCAACAAAAGCAAAAGTAAATAAGTAGGACTATAGCAAACTAGAAAGCTTCTGCACAGCAAAGGAAACCATCAACAAGACAAAAAGGAATGGAATGGGAGAAAATATTTGCAAACCACATAACCAATAAGGGGTTCATATCTAAAATATACAAGAAAATTATACAACTCAATAGCAAAAATAAGAATAATAACCCAATTGAAAACTGGACAAAGGACCTGAATACACATTTTTCCATCAAAGACATGTAAATATCCAACAGGTACATGAAAAAGTGCTCAACATCACTAATCATTAGGGAAATGCAAATCAACACCACAATGAGCTATCACCTCACACCTGTTAGGATGTCTATTAACAAAAAGATAAGAAGTAACAAGTGTGGATGTGGAGAAAAGGGAACCCTTGAGCATCGCTGGTGGGGTTGTAAACTGGTACCATCAATATGGAAAACAGTATGAAGTTTCCTCAAGAAATTAAATTAAAATAGAGTTATCATATAATCCAGGAATTATACTTCCTGATATATGTGCAAAGGAAGTGAAATTATTATCTTGAAGAGAGATCTCTACTCCCATGTTCACTGCAGCATTATTCACAACAGCAGAAGTATAGAAACAACCTAAGTGTCCACTGACAAATGAATGGATAAAGAAAATGTGGTACACATACACACACACAGACACACACACCCCACTGGAGTATTATTCAACCTTTAAAAAGAAGGTAATCCTGCCATTTGCAACAACATGAGTAAACCTGGAGAGCATTATGCTAAGTGACGTAAGCCAGACAGAGAAAGACAAGTACTACATGGCATCACTTACAGGTGGAATCTAAAAAAATAGTAAACTCATAGAAACAGAATCTAATGGTGGTTGCCAGGGACTGTGGCTAGAGAAAATAGGACAGGTTGGTAAAAGTGTAAAAAGTTTCAATTATAAGATGAATAATGTCTGAGGATCTAATGTACAGCATGGTGACAGTGGTTGTTAATACTGTATTGTATAACTGAAATTTGCTAAGAGAGTAACACTTCGGTGTTCTCACCAAGAGAAAAAGAAAAAGGTAAATATGTGAGGTGATGGATGTGTTTATTAACTCAATGGTGGGAAATCCTTTCATACATATATATGACATATATAAATCATGTTTACACTTTAAATACATTATAGCTTTACTTGTCAATTATACTTCAATAAAGCTGAAAAAAAGCATTTGACAAAATTTAACATCCTTTTATGGGTACAGGCCCAGATTATTTCATTGGTGACTTCTAATTATTATTTAGGAAAGAAATGTTACCAATTCTACACAAACTCTTCCAGAAAGTTGAAGGCCAAGGAATTCTTCCCAACTCATTCTATAATGCCAGCATTATTCTCATAAAAGAACCAAACAAAGACATTACAGGAAATAAAACTACCTAACAATATCCTTCATGAACATATCTGCAAAAATTCTTAAAACCTGAGCTAATTGAATGTAAAAATAAATAAAAAGGATAATACATCATGATTCAGTGGGGTTTATCTCCAGAATTCAAAGTTGGTTTAACCTTTCCAAAAAAATCAATATAATTCACCATATTAGAAGACCAAAAAAAAAACCATATGACTATCTCATAGATACAGAAATAGCATTTCACAAAATCAACATGATTCCTGATAACTCTCAGAAAACTTTGTGAAAGACTAAATTTTCTCTCTAAAATCAGGGACAATGTAAGGATGTCACTCTCTCGTAAACACTGTACCAGAGGTTTTAGCCAGAACAATAAGGCATTAAAATGAAGTAAAGGCATCTAGATTGGAAAAGACATGGTAAAGTTCTCTTTATTTTACAGATGAAAGATCAACTATATGGTCAATTCAATGACAACTACAAAAACAAAAGCTAGATCTAACAAGTTAATATTAATCTAAAAAGTTAATATTTTTAAGATATTAATTCTCCCCAAATTCCTCTAGAGATTCAATGCAATTCCACTCAAAATCCCAACAGGTTTTTTGTATAAATTGAGAAGATTCTAAATTCATATAAATACCAATTATACCTTGATAAAACTGGGGAAAAATGAATTCATATGTAAATGAAAAAAAACTAGAATAGTCAAAACAACATTGAAAATAAAGAATAAAGTTGGGGGACTTATACTCCATGACTTCAAGACTTATTATAAAGTTACAGTAATTAAGATAATGTAGTATTGATGTATAGTCAAATAATGAAACAGAATACATGTAGAGAATACAGAAAGAGACACACATATTTGGTCAATTGATTTTTGAGAAGGTACAAAAGCAATTTAGTGGAGAAAGATACTATTATTCAACAAATGGTACTGGAACAGTTGAATGTCCACATGCAAAAAAAATAAACTTCAATCCATATTTCATATAATATAAATATAACTCAAAATGATTCACAGACTTAATATAAACCTCAAATTGTAAAACGTCTAAAAAAAATTATAAGAGAAAAATCTTTGTGACCTTGAGTTTGAATACTTTACCAAAATCATGGCCCATAAAAGGAAAAATTAATAAATTAAGCTTCATCAAAATTAAGGGTTAATGCTCTGAAAGACACAAGAGAATGAAGAGACAAGCCACAAACTGGAGAAAACATTTGCAAATCACATATCTGATAAAAGAGTTATATCCAGAATATATAAAGAACTCTCAAAACTCAACAATAAGGAAACAAATATCTGAATCTTAGGAAAAAAAAGCAAAATATTTTAAGAGACACTTCATCAAAAAAAAGATATGTTACCAAACCAGGTCCGTTTCCCTGACGAACAGCAAACCAAATGCTGAGATGCCGAGGTTTGCGGCAAAGAAAGGGTTTAATCACCAAGCCGCCAAATCATAAATCTGCCTCCTCAAAGGCGAGGGACAGGGAATATTTATGGGATATAGATGAGGTATGGGAAGCGTGGGGAAAGATAATTGAAGACAAGAAAAAGTGAGGTAATCCTGGTTCTGCACAGATGCAACTAAGCTACAGGCTTCTTCCTGTGCCACATACTCAGAAAATAGCAGCCTTACCAGGCTGAGGGTGGAGCTTTTGGTCCTCTGATGTGAAAACGTCATGCCTAGGGAATAGAGAAATCAATAAAGATTATTTTCATGTTTCAATAACCAAGAATCAATACAATTCAGATGATATATGTCACTGTTTCTGGAAATAAGGAAACAATAAGAATTTCTAAAAATTTTGAAGCCAAAATAATTTCAACTTTCCCCGATTATACTAAATGCACCCCAAAAATCCACCTTCTTTGAATTTTAATTCATCAAAAGAAACTAGATAATCATGGTGAAAGTACAACTTAAGCAAGCATCTGAGTTCCCAAAAATAATATAAAGGGGCTCATATTTTCACTCTTTTAAACATTTGCTTTGGTTTGGATGATCACCAAGTTCCCTCTATGTTCCTGGAAAGGTCCCTGCAATAGTACAATCATGTGTCTTCTAGGAGCCCAGATGGATTAAATCACAATCACCCAACTACTAGTAAATAAATGATATGTTGATAAAGTCAAGAGAATGGAAACTTGGGTTGTCTTCATCTCTCTTACTAGTTGACGTAACCAGTATTGACCAAAGGCTCAAAACTTCTCACTCACCACCTCCTTTGCTGATGTGACCTAATTAACCGCAGTTGAGGACTGAAGCCACAAAACTCTCAGAGGTCTACTTCATTACAAGAGCAATGAGAGAGGGCTCATAATGCCATTTTCATATGATTTTCTTTCTTATTCTGCTTCTCTATCTAAAGATCTCTCAATAAAACATCCTCAGAAACCTCCTGTAACTTCTACAAGAGACTGACTCTTTGTCTTTAGGCTCAGCAAGCCAGCTTTCTTACTCCTCCCTTTTGTCATACAAAGTGCCTGCACTTCAGAAGTCCATATAAATGCTATAAAGGGAAAGAAAGACATTAGACTAAATTTTATCTTTACTTTAAAATTCCTCTTCCCTTTTCTCTCTCACATACACATTTATTTCTTTGGGGTGGGGGAGTGGGGTGCTGGATGGATAATGAACGTTATTTTCTCCCTATAAATAGAATTCCTTGCTCTCAATGCAAAGTAATCATTCTAAGGTATTTTTCAGGCAGTAACTCCTGGCAATTTTGTTGCATGAAAATCAGAAGAGTGAAAACAAAGTTTCAGCTTTCCCATGAATCTAACACAATAACAACATGGAAAAAGTACTAAGATATATACAAATAAAGATGAAAATTCCTGAATTGTGGATGTTTGAGACAGGCAAGTGTATGTCAAGAGGTAACAGAGATTCAGGCTGTGGTGTGCTATAGCAGACTTGTATCAGTTCATGATTATACCAGCTTGTTATACCAGTTTTGCCAATTATTAAATTTTCAGAAATTTTGCAAGGTGGCAATTAAATCGTTGGTACCTTGAAATCGGCCATGGAGGAAGTATTTACATGTAAATTGGCAAATGCTACAAATCAGGGCTTTATTTTTGATGAGCCTGTTGTTAAACATTTATCAGCCTACCACTGGAAGAAGGACGAGAGCAGAGTCAAATACCCACACTGCTGTGTCATAAGTACAGAGGAATCTTACTTTCCGCCAGGTCAACTTAAAGGTACTGTTCTGCAAATTTGTAATATTTACACAATCTCTTAATTACCAAAAAGAGTGGTAACCTGGCATATTAAATGTAAAAAACAATCGGAACTATACTAAAATGACAAAAATACACTGTATAAAAAGAAATCTAGGGCTTCCCTGGTGGCGCAGTGGTTGTGCGTCCGCCTGCCGATGCAGGGGAGCCGGGTTCGCGCCCCGGTCTGGGAGGATCCCGCGTGCCGCGGAGCGGCTGGGCCCGTGAGCCATGGCCGCTGGGCCTGCACGTCCGGAGCCTGTGCTCCGCAACAGGAGAGGCCGCAGCAGGGGGAGGCCCGCATACCACAAAAAAAAAAAAAAAAAAAAGAAATCTAGCAGTTAAGTTGTAAATATGACAAGCTTTTATGTCAAATTTCTGAAATTCTCTTCCAAAAGTCATATTCCCTAGACCTATCCAAACGACCAGTCCCCAGTTGACTTCCAAATTTAGACAAAGTCTAAGTTCTGCAGGTACTGTTTATTGAGTGTTTTGGCTGCAGACTCATCATCTGTAAATATTTCAAGAGATTCTGAAAGCAGAATATGCTTCAAAACAACCACCTGAACAAAACAGAACCTTTGCAGAAGATAAAAGCAATTAGGGGATAGATTTAGAAGAAACACAGCATTCTCCCCCTTCTTCATTGGAAATCTATGTTGGAGAATGAGGTCATTGTGGGTTGGAAATATATTTGCGTTCTCTTTATCTACTGATTAAATAGTTTAAGATCAGAGACAAGGGAATATGAAGTGAAAATAAAATTCATAAGAGTAAGCAGTACAATTAAAATTGTGATTCCACAAAATTTTCTGAATCGACCGTAGGAAGCATAATGTTTTAACTACCAAATTTGGAACACTAACAGTTTACTAAAATAATCAATAATATTAGCCACATCATTATATACTTTCAAAATTAAATGTGGGACATAAGAAATCCTTTTTAAAAATTATAAAAGCCCATGGATATTACGAGTACTTTTTTGACCAAAAATGCACTCATTTGAGGTTAATGAAGTTTAAGATTCAACAAATAACAAATAAAAGCTTGACAATAGAAACCACACAATACTGAAAGTGAGATATGCCTGAGATTTTTAAATACTGGAAAATACAGTCATAATATAAATTTGCTTTAAATAGCAATGCAACTTGATGCAGAGCAATTAATTTTGCTCCTAGAGACCCTTTATTTTTTTTTCTGTTTGCCGCAGAAGTAGGGACTGCTTTAAACCATGTATTTAAATGTGCTATTACTGGATGGATCTGTTTCATTCAAAGACAGATCAAAGGTTGATTAAATTTTAACCATGACATTCTAAAAAAAAATGAAAAACTTGAAAGGAAAAACTTTAAATCTTCATTAGGGAATTGCCTCCCTCCAAACAGATATGTGACTGACAAAAAATTGTATGAATCCACTTAAGGAAAACTCACAAAGCAAAAATTCACTGTCAAGGAAATAATAGTTAAGGAGCATGATTGTTAAAACATAGTGGATATTCGGGAGAACACACAGCATGCCTCAGGCTGTTGCAACGTCACAGCGGCCTCTGCCGCCACAGGCTCGACCCTCATTCGATACGTCTCCCTCCCCCCAGCCTGAGTGAGCCAGATTCCCCTAATCTGCTGCTATTTTAAGCCCATCCTGTCTGGGCGGGAACAGACGCCAGAGGGCAACCTACATGCAGAAGCGGGGCCAAATCCAAAGCTGAACCCCAGGAGCTCTTCGAACAAAGAAGAGAAAGGCAAATTTCTCCCTGCAGCCTCAGGAGCTGCATCTGTGGAATACCTGAATAGACAACAAATCATCCCAAAATTGAGGCGGTGGACATTGGGAGCAACTGCAGACTTGGGGTTTGCTGTATGTGACTGACTAGTTTCTCATTTATATGTTTATCTTAGTTTAGTTTTTAGCACTTGTTATCATTGGTGGATTTGTTTATTGGTTTGGTTGCTCTCTTTTTTTATTACTTTTTCTATTTTTTTTTAAATTTTTTTAAAATTTTTTCTTTTAATAACTTTATTTATTTTATCTTTCTTTTTTTTTTCTCCCTTTTCTTCTGAGCCATGTGGCTGACAGGATCTTGGTGCTCTGGCCGGGTGTCCAGCCTGAGTCTCTGAGGTGGGAGAGCCGAGTTCAGGACATTGGACCACCAGCGACCTCCCAGGTCCAAGTAACATCAATTGGCAAGAGCTCCCCAAGAGATCTCTGTCTCAATGCTAAGACCCAGGTTTGCTCAATGACCAGCAAGCTCCAGTGCTGGACATCCTATGCCAAACAACTAGCAAGACAGGAACACAACCCCACCCATTAGCAGAGAGGCGGCGTAAAATCATACTAAATTCACAGACACCCCAAAACACACCACCAGATGCAGTCCTGCCCACCAGAAAGACAAGATCCAGCCTCATCTACCAGAACACAAGTACCAGTCCCCTGCACCAGGAAGCCTACACAACCCACTGTACCAACCTCACCCACTGGGAGCAGACACCAAAAACAACAGGAACTACGAACCTGCAGGCTCCGAAAAGGAGACCCTAAACACAGTGAGTTAAGCAAAATGAGAAAACAGAGAAACACACAGCAGATGAAGGAGCAAGGTAAAAACACACCAGACCAAACAAATGAGGAGGAAATAGGCAGTCTACCTGAAAAAGAATTCAGAGTAATGATAGTAAAGATGATCCAAAATCTTGGAAATAGAATAGACAAAATGCAAGAAACATTTAACAAGCACCTAGAAGAACTAAAGAG